>NW_026692925.1:0-8161 GCF_021218885.2 Marmota monax
AGGAGGAAGATGGCGGCGAGGGGAGTGCATTACCCCCGTGTGCTGCTTCACTGTGTGGGAGTATGACAAGTCAGGACGGCTAAAGGATATCTTGTTAGGAATTTCCAGCAATAGTGGGGTGCGCCGGAACCTGGAGGAAGGATTTCCATCGGATGAGGATCGGCTACGGGGACTCAAACGCGAGAGGTTTGTCGCATGGAGGGTAACACTGCTTATTAAGCAAATCGCCCCGCGGCTAGAGTCTGCAAGGCGCGCTGGGATAGAGACGCAGGGTTACAGCGCTGCAGTTTCTGCCAGACGCGCAAGCACCGCACTCAGGGCTGAATTCTGGGTTCGAGACGGGGAAGGAAGCGGTCCATCTCGGTTCTCCACACCGGTCAGACCACAGAGGAGGCCAGCAGCCACCATGTTGGTAAACTGACGTCACCACACCTGTTTTTGACTGACCGCAGCTCATTCAGCCATAGAACAGGTAATTTCAGGCTGCAATTCGCCTGCGGCTTGCAGACAGATTGCTAGGGTTCAGCGCCTGGGTGCTTCTTAAAATCTGATCTTATCGGAGTGAACACGGAGCGCGGGGCGGCCGAGTTCCGGCTCCCGGAACCGTCCGGAACCGCCCTGGCTCCGGGCTGCGGAGCCTGCGGAGGCTGCTTCTTGGACCCTGCTAATATCAGAGCAAACACGAAGCACCAAGAAGCCGAATTCCAGCTCCCGGAACTGAGCCCGCGGGGACTGCTTCTTGGAGCTTACACTTATAGGAGCTTACACCGAGCACAGAGCGGCCGAGTTCCGGCTCCCGGAACCGTCCCGGAACCGCCCTGGCTCAGGGCTGCGGAGCCCGCGGAGGCTGCTTCTTGGACCCTGCTACTATCAGAGCATACACCAAGCACTAAGCGGCCGAATTCCGGCTCCCGGAACTGAGCCCGCGGGGGCTGCTTCTTGGAGCTTACACTTATAGGAGCTTACACCGAGCACGGAGCGGCCGAGTTCCGGCTCCCGGAACTTCCCTGGACCGGGGCTAGGAGCCCGCGGAAACTGTGTCTCGGTCCGGGTCCTGCTGAGGGCAGGTCAGGACTCACCCATTGCTTGGGTTGCCTGGCAAGGGGAACGAAATGCTGCCATTCGCATAGGATACCAACATGGCAGAGATCTGATGTCAGCAGAAAGCGGTGGAGGAGAGATCTTCATCAATACCAGCGGTGACATAAGCAGTTGGTCTCCTGGTAAGGGGGGTGAGGCTCAGTCACCCGAGTCTCCTCAATTTGTCCTCGAGCCAGAGGGAAGGAGCCGGGCCGCCGCCAGCCCCCGGAGCAGGCCCAGCGGCTCGCCAGCGTGGTGACCGCGTGACCCCAATTGGAGAGGGGGCGGAGCGGAGCCGCCACCCACACCCGCCAGGTGGGCAGACCCACGACCCAGTAGTACATGGGCGTGGTAGGAGGGGCAGGGCAGAGCCGCCCTTCGCGCTTGCAAGGTAAACAGACCTGTGACAGCCTGGCGGGTCAGGCCCAGTGGCCTGCCAGTGTGGTACACACGTCACCCCAACTCGAGTAGGGGCAGAGCAGATCCTTATCCCACGCCCGGATCAGGCCCTGCCGGTGTGGTGGTCACGTGACCCCAATTGGAGTGGGGGTGGAGCGGAACCGCCACCCGTGCCCGCAGGGTGAGCAGACCAGTGATCAACCTGCAGATCAGGCCCAGGGGTCCGCAGGCGTGGTAGGAGGGGCAGGGCAGATCCGCCGCCCGCGCCTTCAAGGTAGGCAGACCTACAACAGACCGGCGGATCAGGCCCAGGAGCCTGCCGGCGGGGTACAAACACCACCCTAATTGGAGTAGTGACAGAGCAGAGTCGCCTCCCTTGCCAGGAACAGACCCAGCATCCTGCAGGCGGGGTAGTCACGACACCCCAATTGGAGTAGGGGCAAAGCAGAGCCTCCACCCGTGCCCGAAAGGTGGGCAGATCTGCGACCGACCAGCGGGACAGGCCCAGTGGCCTGCTGGTACGACAGACACGTCACCCCAATTGGAGTAGGGGCAGAACAGAGCCGCCACCAGCTCCCAGAACAGGCCCAGTGACCTGCCGGCGTGGTAGCCACGACACCCCAATTGGAATAAGGAGAGAGCAGAGCCGCCGCCCGCACCTGCAGGAAAGATACGCAAGCAGTATGAAAAGACAAGGAAAGAAAGGACCACAAGCAATGCAGGTCAACGCAACTTTAGAAGAGGTAACAGCTGCAGCAGATGGAATGTCAGATAAAGAATTCAGGATATACATGCTTCAGATGATCTGGAGTATCAAGGAAGACATTAAACAGCAAAATCAGACAATGAAAGATCACTTCGACAACGAATTACGCAAACAAATCCAGGAAGCAAAGGATCAACTATACAGGGAGATAGAGGTTATAAAAAACAAGCAATCAGAAATCCTAGAAATGCAGGAAGCAATAAACCAACTTAAAAACTCAATGGAGAATACTACCAACAGAGTAGAACACTTAGAAGATAGAACATCAGACAATGAAGACAAAGTATTTCAACTGGAAAAGAACATAGACAGCTCAGCAAGACTGTTAAGAAACCATGAGCAGAACATCCAAGAAATATGGGATAACATTAAGAGACCAAACTTAAGAGTCATTGGGATACAGGAAGGTACAGAGCTCCAAACCAAAGGAATGAGCAGTCTATTCAATGAAATAATACAAGAAAACTTCCCAGACTTGAAGAATGAGACAGAATCCCAAATCCTAGAAGCCTACAGGACGCCGAATGTGCAAAATCATAAGAGATCCACACCTAGACACATTATAATGAAGATGCCCAACATACAGAATAAGGAGAGAATTTTAAAAGCTACAAGAGAAAGGAAGCAGATTACATTTAGGGGCAAGCCAATCAGGATAACAGCTGATCTTTCAACACAGACTCTGAAAGCTAGAAGATCCTGGAATAACATATTTCAAACACTGAAAGATAATGGGTTCCAACCAAGAATTGTGTATCCAGCGAAATTAAGCTTCAGGATGGAGAATGAAATTAAAACCTTCCACGATAAACAAAAGTTAAAGAATTTGCAGCTAGAAAACCATCTCTTCAAAACATCCTAGCCAAAGTATTACAGGAAGAGGAAATGGAAAATAACAATGAAAACCAACAGTGGGAGGTAGGACAGTAAAGGGGGGGGGAAACAATCAAAGAGGAAAACAAACCATGTTTAGTAACATAAATAAACAAATATGGCTGGAAGAACAACCCATATCTCAATAATAACCCTAAATGTTAATGGCTTAAACTCACCAATTAAGAGACACAGGCTAGTAGAATGGATCACAAAACAAGACCCAACAATATGCTGCCTACAGGAGACGCATTTGATAGGAAAAGACATACATAGGCTGAAGGTGAAAGGTTGGGAAAAATCATATCACTCATATGGACTTCGGAAACAAGCAGGCGTGTCCATACTCATATCAAATAAAATAGATTTCAAGCCAAAGTTAATCAAAAGAGATAAAGAGGGACACTACATACTGCTTAAGGGAACCATACACCAACAAGACATAACAATCATAAATATTTATGCCCCAAACAATGGTGCAGCTATGTTCGTCAAACAAACTCTTCTCAAGTTCAAGAGTCTAATAGACCACCACACCATAATCATGGGAGACTTCAACACACCTCTCTCGCCACTGGACAGATCTTCCAAACAAAAGTTGAATAAGGAAACTATAGAACTCAATAACACTATTAATAACCTAGACCTAATTGACATATATAGAGTATACCACCCAACATCAAGCAGTTACACTTTTTTCTCAGCAGCACATGGATCCTTCTCAAAAATAGATCATATATTATGTCACAGGGCAACTCTTAGACAATATAAAGGAGTAGAGATAGTACCATGCATCTTATCTGATCATAATGGAATGAAACTGAAAATCAATGATAAAAGAAGGAAGGAAAAAGCATACATCAATTGGAGAATGAACAATAGGTTACTGAATGATCAATGGGTTATAGAAGACATCAAGGAGGAAATTAAAAAATTCTTAGAGATAAATGAAAACACAGACACAACATATCGAATCTATGGGACACATTGAAAGCAGTTCTAAGAGGAAAATTCATTGCTTGGAGTTCATTCCTTAAAAAAAGAAAAAACCAACAAATAAATGATCTCATACTTCATCTCAAAATCCTTGAAAAAGAAGAGCAAAACAACAGCAAAAGAAGTAGAAGGCAAGAAATAATTAAAATCAGAGCTGAAATTAATGAAATCGAAACAAAAGAAACAATTGAAAAAATTGACAAAACTAAAAGTTGGTTCTTTGAAAAAATAAACAAAATCGACAGACCCTTAGCGATGCTAGTGAAGAGAAGAAGAGAGAGAACTCAAATTACTAGCATACGGGATGAAAAAGGCAATATCACAACAGACACTTCAGAAATACAGAAGATAATCAAAAACTATTTTGAATCCTTATACTCCAATAAATTAGAAGATAGTGAAGGCATAGATAAATTTCTTAAGTCATATGATCTGCCCAGATTGAGTCAGGAGGATATAGAAAACCTAAACAGACCAATATCAATTGAGGAGATAGAAGAAACCATAAAAAGACTACCAACTAAGAAAAGCCCAGGTCCCGATGGGTATACAGCAGAATTTTACAAAACCTTTAAAGAAGAACTAATACCAATACTTTTCAAGCTACTTCAGGAAATAGAAAAGGAGGGAGAACTTCCAAATTCATTCTATGAGGCCAACATCACCCTGATACCTAAACCAGACAAAGACACTTCAAAGAAAGAAAACTACAGACCAATATCTCTAATGAACCTAGATGCAAAAATCCTCAATAAAATTCTGGCGAATCGGATACAAAAACATATAAAAAAAATTGTACACCATGATCAAGTAGGATTCATCCCTGGGATGCAAGGCTGGTTCAATATACGGAAATCAATAAATGTTATTCACCACATCAATAGACTTAAAAATAAGAACCATATGATCATCTCGATAGATGCGGAAAAAGCATTTGACAAAGTACAGCATCCCTTTATGTTCAAAACTCTAGAAAAACTAGGGATAACAGGAACATACCTCAATATTGTAAAAGCAATCTATGCTAAGCCTCAGGCTAGCATTATTCTGAATGGAGAAAAACTGAAGGCATTCCCTCTAAAATCTGGAACAAGACAGGGATGCCCTCTCTCTCCACTTCTCTTCAACATAGTTCTCGAAACACTGGCCAGAGCAATTAGACAGACGAAAGAAATTAAAGGCATAAAAATAGGAAAAGAAGAAATTAAATTATCACTATTTGCAGATGATATGATTCTATATCTAGCAGACCCAAAAGGCTCTACAAAGAAACTATTAGAGCTAATAAATGAATTCAGCAAAGTGGCAGGATTTAAAATCAACACGCATAAATCAAAGGCATTCCTGTATATCAGCGACAAATCCTCTGAAATGGAAATGAGGACAACCACTCCATTCAAAATATCTTCAAAAAAAATAAAATACTTGGGAATCAACCTAACAAAAGAGGTGAAAGACTTATACAATGAAAACTACAGAACCCTAAAGAGAGAAATAGAAGAAGATCTTAGAAGATGGAAAAATATATCCTGTTCATGGATAGGCAGAACTAACATCATCAAAATGGCGATATTACCAAAAGTTCTCTATAGGTTTAATGCAATGCCAATCAAAATCCCAATGGCATTTCTTGTAGAAATAGAGAAAGCAATCATGAAATTCATATGGAAAAATAAAAGACCCAGAATAGCAAAAACAATGCTAAGCAAGAAGTGTGAATCAGGCGGTATAGCGATACCAGACTTCAAACTATACTACAGAGCAATAGTAACAAAAACAGCATGGTACTGGTACCAAAACAGGCGTGTGGACCAATGGTACAGAATAGAGGACACAGAAACCAATCCACAAAACTACAACTATCTTATATTTGATAAAGGGGCTAAAAGCATGCAATGGAGGAAGGATAGCATCTTCAACAAATGGTGCTGGGAAAACTGGAAATCCATATGCAACAAAATGAAACTGAATCCCTTTCTCTCGCCATGCACAAAAGTGAATTCAAAATGGATCAAGGAACTTGATATCAAATCAGAGACGCGCCGTCTGATAGAAGAAAAAGTTGGCTACGATCTACAGTCGGTGGGGTCGGGCTCCAAATTCCTCAATAGGACACCCATAGCACAAAAGTTAATAACTAGAATCAACAAATGGGACTTACTCAAACTAAGAAGTTTTTTCTCAGCAAAAGAAACAATAAGAGAGGTAAATAGGGAGCCTACATCCTGGGAACAAATCTTTACTCCTCACACTTCAGATAGAGCCCTAATATCCAGAGTATACAAAGAACTCAAAAAATTAGACAATAAGAGAACAAACAACCCAATCAACAAATGGGCCAAGGACCTGAACAGACACTTCACAGAGGAGGACATACAGTCAATCAACAAGTACATGAAAAAATGCTCAACATCTCTAGCTGTCAGAGAAATGCAAATCAAAACCACCCTAAGATACCATCTCACTCCAGTAAGATTGGCAGCCATTAGGAAGTCAAACAACAACAAGTGCTGGCGAGGATGTGGGGAAAAGGGTACACTTGTACATTGCTGGTGGGACTGCAGATTGGTGCAGCCAATTTGGAAAGCAGTATGGAGATTTCTTGGAAAGCTGGGAATGGAGCCACCATTTGACCCAGCTATTCCCCTTCTTGGTCTATTCCCTAAAGACCTAAAAAGAGCATGCTACAGGGACACTGCTACATCGATGTTCATAGCAGCACAGTTCACAATAGCAAGACTGTGGAACCAACCTAGATGCCCTTCAATAGACGAATGGATAAAAAAAATGTGGCATTTATACACAATGGAGTATTACTCTGCATTAAAAAATGACAAAATCATAGAATTTACAGGGAAATGGATGGCATTAGAGCAGATTATGCTAAGTGAAGCTAGCCAATCCCTAAAAAACAAATGCCAAATGTCTTCTTTGATATAAGGAAAGTAACTAAGAACAGAGTAGGGACGAAGAACAGGAGAAGAAGATTAACATTTAACAGGGATGAGAGGTGGGAGGGAAAGGGAGAGAGAAGGTAAATTGCACGGTAATGGAAGGAGACCCTCAGGGTTATACAGTGGAGGGGGTAGAGAGGAGGGGAGGGGAGGGGAGGGGAGAGGTGGGGAGGGGGGAGGGTGGATGATGGGAAAGGCAGCGGAGCACAACAGACACTAGTATGGCAATTTGTAAATCAATGGATGTGTAACTGATGTGAATCTGCAATCTGTGTATGGGGTGAAGGTGGGAGTTCATAACCCACTAGAATCAAAGTGTGGAATATGATATGTCAAGAAATTTGTAATGTTTTGAACAACCCACAATAAAAAATTAAAAAAAAAAAAAACTAATTCATATATTATACATAGCAGTTTATGAAATAATTTAAATCACTGAACCGAAACAGGTAATAGTCCATCTTCTTGGTTGCATCTTTTCCATGTGTCTCCAAATACTCACCTTGAACATTAGTGTCACACATTGAAATAATGGATCAAAATAATTCTTTCAAAATCACTCTTTAAAGAAATATGTCTTTTGAATTATTTATTGGTTTCTTTGCCTAAGTTTTAGCTGACAATATATTTGCTTTTTTCATCACTGATAGTAGTTCCTTTGTGCTTTTACTTGCATTATGATTTGAACACAAATATCCTTAGAATAGTTTTCCTCTGAACTATTCTTTGATGACTTATTTCAGTAATACTGTGTCTTCCATTTTTACAGGATTCAAGAGAGCTCTTAGCCATTTTATTTTTGACAAATTCATTAAATTATGCTGAAAAAAGGCAGAACATTGATATTTGCAATTCATAGATTTTTAGAGAGATGTTACCTTGCAGATATAAAGGTAAGCAAAGTAAACTATGTTTATGGTCAAAGAGACGATAATTGTCAAAGTAGAAGGAGACCCCAAGTCTCATAATTTCCAATGTTGTGTCTTAAAGGCTATTTTATGTTAAATGTCCTTATTTCTGTAGTTCATCAGTAGACTAAAAATGAAAAGAAATAAATGTTTATTTTATTTCTTAAAAAAAAAAAAAAAAAAAA
>NW_026692926.1:0-14437 GCF_021218885.2 Marmota monax
GGATGCTACAATTCTTTCTGTTGTAGGAATTTGACTACTTAAGATACATAAAGATGTGCATATAATACATATTTGTTTTTGCATCTGGCTTTATCTCACCATTGTAAACTCTGTGTACATATAAATTGTGGTATGTGAGAGGATTTCCTCCTTTCCAAGGTTGCATAATATTTCATTGTATGTATATACCATATTTTCTTTCCTTATTTGTCTATAGATGGAATTATGTGTTGTTTCTATACCTTGGCTATTTTTGGAACCTGATGCTATAAACACAGGTGTATAATTTTCTTTCAGTCCTTCCAAACATATATCCAGAAATGGGAATGCTGGACAACATGGCAGTTCTGTTATTAATTCTTTGATGAACCTCTATGCTGTTTCAAGTGCACTCACATATCTCCATTACTACCCAGGGGACAAAGTTTCCAATTTCTCCACATTCTCATATACACTTGTCATTGTTATTCTGATAGTACCACTCAACATTTTGATTTTATACCTTATCAAGCACCATGGAGTTGGACATCTATACACAATCCATTTTGGACAATGGGAAATTATATTTCTGGGAAGTTAAATCACTTGTCCCAGAGTACCTGGCTCATCAGTGATAGAGCTAAGGTAGAAGTCAGGATTGTGGCTCACAAAGCTATATGCATCAATATGTCACCCTTCCCTCAAATTTGCAGTGATTCTTTAAGAAAAGAAAGGATGGAGGAACGAGCTGCTCCATGCTTCTGAATTCCTGCCTTTTGTGCTCCAGACAAACAGAGAATCTGAAGAGCATTGTTCTTGGACATGCAGACTAATTGGTCCTTGCATCCACTTAGAAGCAGTGTCCAAGCTATTACCCCAGAGGGGAAATGTGTGCCCAGAAGATTAGCTCCATTGTATGGGGCTGGATGCTTTACACCAGCTTTGGTTATAGGACAGATTATTTTTGCAAAGTTATTTGCTCTGGTAAATCTACAAGCTCTCAAGGCCCCTTGCCATAGAGAGGGTCAGATTTATGGGGAACAGGAAATGTGGGCAGGAAAGGTCTACCAAAGAACAGATCCCCTGGGGGACTTCTGAAGCTCCCTTGAAAAGCAAGATTGTGTGGCCCTATTTTATATTTGAAACTCAATGTGTCACAGGAGGTGGTTAACTTTTCTTTGCTCTTGGTTGTGGTTGTTGATATTGTTGTGTTACTGTCTCTATTCCACATCAGCTCACCTCTGCACATTTCCATGTGTATTGCTGAAGTTTTGAGACATTTCCTTGTTTTTTTTCCCCCTGGTCTTCCTGCCAGAAATGTCATGCACCTAACAGCACATGCATGTACCTATTTGCTCTGAATCAACTAGAAGATGGTTCCTGTAGTGCCCAAAGTAAAAACTCCTCATTCAGAGGCCATCCATGAGGAACTGCTCCTGGGGTGGTCTCAGTGCTGTAGTTCTGTGACAGAGAATGTATTGTGTCTGGCATGTGGCATGGTTGCCAGCTGCTAACATGTGCTGTCTCTTCATTGTTCTCTCTTTCTATCCACCCACCCAGCCAGATAGATAGACTGCCCCATAACTGGGATTTTCATACTATTCTCAAACCTCAAGAATTAGGCCAGGCTGTCTGATAGAGAAGAATGCAGAAAACAGGAAGAAACATCAGGCTTCTTATCTCCTCTGAGCCTCAGTGTTCTTATCACAATGGCATGATAATGTCACCCTGAAACCTGATATTTAGATAGTCAAGCATATTGATAGCTAAAGCACTTAGCACAATACCTAGTACCTGGACAACACTTAATAAATTGTTCTTGTTGTTTTGTTGGTCCAGACCCTGTGCTAGGGATGCAGGAAGATTAAATGAGATGTAACCTTCTTTCTAAGAACTCAAGGTCAAGTGAAAACTACAATGAACAATCTAGTATATGGGGGAGGTGTAGAGAAGAGTGCAAAGAGGACACTTAAACCTGATGAGGGTATCAGGGGAGTCCTCTCACAGAAGGTGACATTCAAACTGAGGCTGAAAAATGACTGCCTTTGCTACTTAGGCAATCCCACCAAAAGCACATCAGAGCCTTGCTTGACATCATTGATGTCTATGACTCCCATAGTCCCTGACTTAATTGTTCATTCATTCATTCAATCAGTCAACTAAGTATCCATGAACACCTCCTGGTGACATGATACAACTTGAGCATTAAAATGAAGTTTGTGAATCTTTTTCCAGTCACTGAGTCCCCTCTCTGGTCCCAGCTGGCTCCAGGCACAACTGTGACAGTGTCCATAGGAAGCCAAAAGGATGGAAAGGAAAATGAGCATGGAGGTTCCCTGTCTAGCCTGTGACCTTTGCCAACCTGCTCCATGGCTCTGCCCCTCATCTGTCCTGTTAACACTGCGAGGTGACCTTTGTTCCCATTGGAAAAGTGAAGATACTGAGGCAAAGAGACAGTTGTGTATTTCCATGGTGCCTTCCACTTTGTTTATCTGGGAGACCTGGAGGAAGGCATTGTCTGCCACGGCAGGACCCATCATAAGCATGCTCTCCCCATGGCTTGAGTGTGTGGAGCTAAGCTGCTTCTGGAGGTCTGTGACTCCCCCAGTATTCCTCCGAGACTAAACCCTCTGTTGAGAGCAACTAGAACTTGCGTGGAAATGGTTACTCCATGACCCATGTTCTTTTGGTTCAAGAGGTCTTTTTACCAAAAGACTCCATTTTTTCAGAATTCCTTCCTCTCTTCTAGTTTCACCAAGATGGTGTGGGGCTGTGGAAGGGAATCCAATGCCTCAAGCTACTGCTCTGTAAGACCTTGCCAGTCTCTGGGACAGTGACCTCCTTGCCCTCTGTCATGGGCTCAGCAGGCTACAGTTGCAGGGCCTACAGCTGTTGGACTTCTGGACAGTGATGCTCCACCCAGTCCACTCCTGGTACCTCCCAGTTGACCAGCCCTACCTTTCTGGTGCTGATTTTCTGCTAGAAAACTTGTTGCCCCACCCATTTTCCCTTGGTCATCTCTGGTCACCTTGTAGCTTTCAGTCTCATAGACACTTCACCCCTCCCACAGCAACTCCTGTTAGTCTCACTACCACAATCACTTCCTTTCTGTGTCCCTCTTCAGGACACATGGAACTTTCTAGAAATTTCTGAATACAACTCCAAACCCTCATTCTGCCTAACCATACTGTATGCTGATTATATTTTGACATTGTCCCTAGTCAGAATTTCACAGAGGAAATGATGCCAAATTTTCTCTGTTTCTGACTTTTCCATGCACTCTATATGCAATCTTTTGCTAGGAGTTCTGCCTAGATGGACATCTAAAAACTGACCAATTCTCCACCTGTTTCTCCTTCTTCTTCCATACTCCAGGCTTCACTGGGCTGGAAAGGGGCTAGCCTTTGAAGCTGCCAGAGAGGTGACCCCAGGGAAGACGCCAGATGATCAGAGAACATATGGTGGCAGGTATCAGAAAATTTTACCAGTTATCCTGCCCATCGAGGTTCTTGAGAGGACTAAATGGCATTGTGCATATATGTGCTATCTGTTCAAATAAGAATAGACCACAAGAACAGACTGCTTGGATTCATATCCGACCTTCACCAGCAGGAAGCTGTATGACATTTGACATATTATTTAAACTCTCTAAACCTCAGTGTACTTGGCTGTAAAAAGAGAATAACATTAACCCTCACCTCACTGACTCCTGAGGTGAAAGAAAGTGTCTGAGTCCCACTCACACATGTGTTTGAATGCTAGTGACAAAGTTTGAGTTCCAGTTTTGGAGGGATATGTGTTCTTTGGTGCCACCCTGAATAAAAGTGAGTTTTTCTTCTACTAAGGAAGAAGGAAACAGATGCAGGTTAGCTTCCTAGCAAGTGTCCCTGACCACAGTTGGTAAAGTGGTCTCAGCATAGTGCCTAGTACAGGGTAAGTACTGGAACTATTAGCTTGTGGCAGTAATACTGATCATGAAATAAGCGACATGGGATCTAAAATTTTGAATTAGTGTCTACTTGGTGGGAAGGCTATTATGAAAGAAAGTCTGTGGAGTTGGTGGTAATCCCTGTGGAATCCCCTTATTGTTTTTCTGCCAGATCCCTGTCTACACCACACAGAGTAAGTGCTTACTATTCTGTTGAGTTAATGAATAAATATATCTCTTAGGTTCGGATGTTACTGTTTAGCAGCCACAGACTTCCTGAGAATGCACTGGGCAGCTTACTGGAGGTACCAGGGAGATAATTCATGATTGGGACACTGAACAATCACAAGAATGTTAAGAACTAATTTTGAGGATTCTGAGAATACTATACATTCTAGGAAGGAATGTTTAGCACACTCACTTAGACTTGGTGTGATGTATGAGTGATAATAAGAATGATGATGTCTTTGGGGGCATATTGAGTAGGGATAATAGCAGTGTTGTAATAAGAAGATACTCATAACAACCAAGGTGATTGGGATTTAGTTCATTTCTCCCTTATGACCAGGCAAGGCACTTAAGTTTACATCTTAATAAATCCTCACAACCTTGAGGCAGGTACTCCCATTAGTCCATTTTATACCTGACAACTGAGATTCACAAAGGTGGAGAATTGTACAGCAGTCACAAAACTACAAAAAAACAAAGGCCTTTCATAAACATTTCACTGTGTGGTCTTGTTGGAAGGATCTGTCTTGTGGGTTGTAGGGATTTGATTTAGCTGAGGTAAGCATTCATGGGGCCTTGGCTGGTGCTTTAGCACAGTGTCCCCAATGCTAGTTACATGACTCAGAGAAAGGAAACTGAGACCCAACTACAATCTAATGATGGAGGTGTTCAGTCAGCCAGTAAAGAAATGTGCTGTCAGGGGGCAGTCATAACACCAGGGTTGGGGCCACCCAACCAAGTATTCAATAACTTGGCTGGGGTTCAGAAACAGGTGGTGAGGATTGAAGTAAGGCATGCCAAACAGATATGACAGCAGGAGCCAAAGCACTGCAATGTGTAGTAAGTAGCATGGTGTGGGCTTGCAGTGACAGGCAGTTTAATGTGGCCAGAATACATGGTTCAAGGTAAAGGGGGGAAAAGAGAGAAAACAGGAAGAGAAGCAGGGGCCTTAAATGAATCAGCCAAGGCCTTGGGCCCTAGATAGATAAAAGCCTGGATCTGGATTCCAATTCAGCCACGTACTAACTCTTTTGACCCTGGGCCACATCTTTAGAGGTTTTCTAAGATTTGTTTTACATAACTGGAAGCATGGTGACAGATAATAGTCTACATGTTAAACTGACAGCTTGGGTACCTGGTCTGGGGTCACAGAGTTGATGAATGGATTTGCCAAAAAGCATATCTACTTTATACTGCATGTGATGAATGGATTTTCCAAGAAGAATTTCTACTTTTTATTACATGGGATGAATGGATTTGCCAAGAAGCATATCTATTTTCTATTACATGTAAAGCTTTATTGTTCATTAATTGCTTATATATTCTTTCTTACTTTTGCATATTTCAGATTATTTACCCTGTTACTAGCGTAATTTTTCTGGTTCTGGGCTTCTCCTCCCAGTCTAGGTAGCCCTCAAGTGTAGACACCATATTTTAATCTACCATCACAAGATGAGGCCATGCAGGAATCTCAGCCTATCTAGATTATTAGAATCACCTGGGAGTACCAGACAGCTGGTACTCTGTTCCCTATTACAGATGTATTAAGCTAGGATATTCAGGACTGTGACTTGAGCTTTTACTCTTGACCAGCTGGGTAGAAAAATGTTTGAATCAATGATTAAACAATCATACTATATGTACAGTTGTCCCTCAGTATCCTTGAGAGTCTGGTTTCAGAACCTCTCCTGGACTCCCAAATCCATGGATGTTCAACACTTTATACAAAGTGGCATAATATTTGTATAACCTCTACATGTTTTTGGTACATTTTGAATCACCTCTAAATTACTTATAACCATAGTACAATGTATAGTCTATGAAAATAGTTGTTTTACTCTATTATTTAGGAAATAATGACAAGAAGAAATATCTATACATGTTCAGTATAAATGCAGTTTTTAAAATATTTTTAGTTGCATATGGACACAATACCTTTATTTAATTTGTTTGTTTTATCTAATTTTTTAATACGTGGGACTGAGAATCAAACCCAGTGCCTCACATATGCTAGACAAGTGCTCTACCACTGAGCCACCACCCCATTCCATAAATGCAGTTTTTTAAAAAAAAAAATATTTTTATTTTTATTTTTGTAGTTGTCAATGAACAGCATGCCTTTATTTTATTTGTTCATTTTTATGCAGTGTGAGGATCAAACCCTGTGCCTCACACATGCTAGGCAAGCACTCTGCCACTGAGCCCCAGCCCTCAAAGCAATTTTTTTAAAGAAAGTTTTTGACCCTCAACTGGTTGAACTATGGATATAGGAGGCTAAATAAATCAGTCAGGATAGACTTCAGCAGGCTGTGATAGTTATTAACCTGCAAATTTCAATGGCTTAAAATAAAAAAGTTCTGTGTTTTGCTCACATTATGCTACCATGATAGTTTGGTTGAGGGCTCTGCTCAGTGGAGAAAACACCTTAATGGACATTATTGTTTGTCCTATCAGAGAGACATATAATAGGCTCATCTCTCACTAGCTTTAAGTGCTCCACCCAGAAATCGCACAAACTCCTTACATGCACACTCTTTGGTCAGGACCAGTTACATGACCTGGAAGTGCAATCCTGCAGGTTCCCAGAAGGTGAAGAGCCAGAAATCATTGGTGAGCAGTGCAAATGACTACCAGACTCTACAAAATTGGCACCATCAACTTTACTTCTCAGCAATAGTTACAAGGTGTGTTCAAGGCCAAATATAAAATATGGAGTGGTATTTGAAGTGTTTTTTTTTTTGTTTTTGTTTTTTTTGTTTTGGCTCAGGGCCCTATATTTTTCTTTTGTGTCTTGCTTTTTTTTAATTTAATGGGGCTAGATGGTATATGGCATTAAACTTGGTGGTTAAAAGCCTGAATGTCCAGACATTCAGCTATGCCACTTACCAGATGTGTGAGCTGGGCAAGTAAAAGACCATTTATACCCATCTAAGAGATAATCAAAGAATGTGAGAGGCCAAGGAAGGAGGTTCTTTCTCAAATCGAGTGCTTAGAATCAGAAAGCACTTACCTGAGTAGGACTGATGGGGAGAAGGCTACTTTAAGAGGTTGCGCAGGAATTGGGGTGGCTCCAGATGGCAGGGAGGATGCATGTTTATCCCTCATAAATTGCTGCCTTCCTGCCTGACCCAGTGTGAATATTTCAGCTGAAGAATCAGAGAAGCCAAGTGGAGTTGGTTTAACCACATGAATTAGCTAAGAAAAGAGGATGTACAGGCTTCCTGTAGTTCTCTCTCTCTCTCTCTCTCTCTCTCTCTCTCTCTCTCTCTCTCTCTCTCTCTCTCTCTCAGAGAGAGAGAGAGAGAGAGATATCTTCATTTTGAGATATATATATATTCATTTTGCAGTATGGGGATTGAACCAGGATCTTGCATGTGCACTCTACCACTAAGCTATATCTCCAGCCCTTTTGAAAAACATTTACATTGAGATATGGTGTCAGTGAGTTGCATAGGCTAACTTTAAACTTGCCATCCTCCTAGCCCAGCATTCCAAGTAGCTGGGAAAACAGGCATGTGCCACCTCATCTGCCTGGGGCTCTCTCTTAAAGCAGATAAAGTTTCTTATACCACTGTCTCTAGCAAGCTTCCCCAAAATATCCTGTTCTCTAATGGGCTTTGGTTTATGAGAGGCCAGTGTTCTTGGGTAGAAATACTAGCTGCTTTAAGTAGAAAGGGTAGTGAACTAGAGGATGTGATGCATCCCAAAGAATCATTGGTAGGGATGGAGAAAAGAACTTGAGACTAAGTTTCAAAGGAAAATGCCCCAAATCACATGCTTTCTTGGCCACATGAATTAACAACTGATTATCCCTTGCTTCCCTGGAGCACCAGGTGCCAGGAGCCTTCCCTTGCTTCAACTCCTGGTGCTGTCAGCCCAGTGCTGCTAATCCTAACTGATACAGGATTATTAGACTAAATGAGTTAGTGAGTGGACAGCACTGAGAGCTGTGCTAGGCACCTTGTAGCTGCCCCTTTGATATGATTTCACCCCCTTACTCACTCCTTCAGCTGGAGGATTGGACTGGGTTGATATGTAGAAGGGGACTCATATGCTCTGGCTCATATAGCAGAATTATTTCCTGGAGAGTGGACAATCTTGGAGGGTGAGTGGACCTGCATTTTCTAACAGACATAAATATCATGTAAGCTGCTGTAGCCCAGGAAGACTCCAACAAAGGGGTATACTGAAACTTCAAGGCTTATGATTTTACAGAACCTGACCCAGAAGTAGACTATGCTGTCTTGTGGAACAGGATAAAACTCAGACTCAGGTTCAAATTCTGACTAATTATGAACACTTATGCTAGTTTCTTCATCTCCAGGACTGGAAAAATATATGCCTTCAATAAGTATTAGCTCCTCTTCTTTAGAAACAATTATTATGATTTCCCATGGGAAGAAGTGCCATGTTTCTTCTCCCTAACATTATGTATATTCTATGTCCTCCATGCCATTCAGTTGTACTTTGTATCAACAAAATGTACCCAAGGAGACTACAGAATTCAATAGAGTCTCATCATTTTCTGGGTCCTGCCCAAGAAATGTCACAGGAAGGCCTTAGGAAATTCAAGCAATGAAGCTGAAACATTTTATTGATAACAATTTTATGGAGACCAGGGGTATTGTAGCAGATGACCTTCTAGGCGTTTCTATTCTCACCTTGGGGAACATTGGGGATGGAGAGGAGGTGGGGAGTGAAAACTGGGGCTAAGAGTCAGTGCCCTTGGTGCAAGCAGGGACAGAGCCTGGGGATTGTTATGGAGGGCACTGGTTTGGGCACCAAAGGAGCCCAGATTCCAATGTGGGTTCTTGCCACTTCCTAGCTGTGTGACTTGGTGCCTATTGCTTAATCTTGCCAATATTTCCTCTGTGAAATAGGGAGGACAGTAATACCCTCTTAGGGAAGTTGTGAGAACCCAAGGGTGTCCTTAGAGTTCTCAGCTGCGAAGATTACTACTTTTACTGTGGTCCAAGCCAGAGCTGAGGCTCCCAGGTCCACGGCCTAGGCGCATGAGCACAAACACCTGGTAAACCATGTGCAACAGAGGCACTGCCTACCACGTGGATTTTAATCCTTTGGGGTCAAGGGGTGGGCAGAGTGGATTCAGGCGCGGGGATATGGATAGAAGGTTGCCAGAAGGCTAGTCCTGGCCCTCAGGCGTGGTGGGCGGTGTAAAGGGGAGGGACCAAGCTAGTTCCTGGCCAGGTTTGCGCATCATTGAGGGCGGAGTATTGAGGGGAGGACCAAAGTCTAGCAAGATCTCACCTGGCCAGTGGTAGTGGCGGGTAGGAGGCAGCATGAGAGGTGAGCGGCGGCTGTGGGCCGCCATTGGTGGCTGAGGAGAATGAGAATGGCAGAGAGAGGCCCCTGGTGAGGGGAGCGAGGGCCAGTGGGTGGCCAGTGTCTTCAGGGGCAGTCCAGCACCCCCAGAGTGGCAGCGGGGCAGCCTGGTCTGCGCCATACAGGAACCTTGCCGGTGGGGAGGCTGGGCAGATTGCTAGTCCCCCTGGCCAGTCAGACCTCGCACTCAGTCCCGCCTCAGTCTACCGGGGCAGCGGGGTTAGCACTGCTTGCCATGGCAGCTCTGCTTTGCTGTATGCCAGGCACTTAACTTGTTCACTTCCATGCTCGGGCTGCACAGAGGTGCAGCGCCCTGCCCAAAGTTGCACTGCTGGGATGTTGTGGGATGAGGCTTCCAACACCCGCGCAGGCCTGTGTCCCTTCCTTGCCTCTGGTCCTTCTCCCAGCAGTGCTTGCAGCTGGTTCCTTGGTGTCCTGGTGGGGCTGCAGAGGGTGTGTTGGACCCACTCTGAAATTGGATGCAGCATGGTATGTGAGTTAATTGGGACAGGGTTTTTCCAAGCCTTTTGCCCGATTCCTGGAAGGTCTTCCACCCCTAAACTCTCTTTTGGTCTTGTGTGAGAGAGCAGAGGTGTGCTTAGAGTGACCTTTGTACACTGGGGGTGGGGTCACTAGCCCAAGGCTTGCCTCAGGCAAAATAAAGTTTGGTTCCCATGAAGCATGTGATTCTAGCCTGGAACAGTTGGTTGTCAACCACAGGAACAAGGCCCCTCTCTTTAGTGTTGAGCCTTTGTAGAGCCCACTTCACTACTGAGCAGTGAGGTTCCTAAAAAAGAGAACCTACGTACACACATAAGTGAAAGTGGGTATGATACATTCACTTACATGTAAAAGAGAAATAAAGGGAGAACATTGTATGATATGCAGTGCTGTCTCACAACCAGAACTTTCAGCTGTGGTGGAAGACAGCATGCATTCAAGTGCTTGCAACTGCTACTAATGAAGAAGTTTGAGTTGGTTTTAAAAAAAAATTAGGATCTAGTTCAAATAAGAAAATCAAAGAGGGAGATGAAGATGAAAACTAGGGAGAAAACACTTAGTATTGGGATAACCTTATTTCAGCTAATAAAAAGGAGAGGCTAGTTTGAAGTAGGGATGACATGCCAAGGTCAATTACAGGCTGCCTGTCTACCTACTGGTCATAATATGAACCTTTCATGGATCCCTTTTTTTTCCCCACCATGTCGCAGCACGTTCTTTGTGTCTTGTGCTTTGAGGTACTGCTACTTGAAGGAACAGTAATGAATTCTTTCAGTTGCCAGTAATAACAGTAAAATATTAACAAGATTGAAATTTTTGGATTCATTAGGGTGAGATTTATGTGCCATCTCATACTGTTAGCATATATGCTAGTCTATGTATACTCATTATAATTTTAAATTTATGTTGAGTTAATGTGTAGTGTGAAAAAATGAGCACTAATTTTCAGACAGTTTCCTTATTCTCCTGAAGCATCCCTTACAAATTTGTCTTACATAATTAGAGGCAGGCTGTGGGGTTCCCTATAAAAAAATTTAAATATTGTGTCTTAAATGCTTAAAACCATTTTAAGATCAAAATTCTTGTGACCAGGATGAATCTTGGTGATACAGATCCATCCCACCCAAGCATTGTGTGAAGCCTAGATCCTGGCCCCCAAATACTGAATGCCCCAGAGTGTCACCCAAATTTTTGATAACTAAAAAATTTTCTTAAGGATATTTCTGCCTCTTTGAGAATACTATTAAGAACATATCCATTATCTACTTAATTTTAACAAGAAAGGGGTGACAAACAACTTTTTTTCTGGGAAAATTATTATTATTTTTTTTCTTAAGTGTCTGACACAAAAAAAGACATGGTCTTGGTTAGTGACACTTGTGTCAATTATTCTAGAATCTTGGGAGGCAAGGTTATTTCCTGCTACAAAATTTTATCTGTGTATGATGGGAATTCACATCAGAAATGTTGACAACTAAACACCAGAATCATTTTAGCAGTTTGATGTGAGAAAAGAGTTGGAAAGTGACAACAGTGTGTACTATAGCAGGTCTGAGTTGAGTAGAATATACATTAGTGTCATTACTTAGGGGCTAGGTTACTTATAGGAATTAGGTTGAACCCATAGGTGCTCTATCACTGAGTGACAGTCCTTTTTCCCCTTCTTGAAATGGGATCTTCTGAAGCTGTTGAAGCAGTATCAAACTTGGGATCCTCCTGCTTCAGTCTCCCAAATTGTTGGGATTACAAGCAAGCAGCACCATGCCCAGGTCTAATCACTTTAAAAATAACCCATTCTACTTACTGGTGTTCATATTAGCAAATTTGGAAAATGTAGATAGATGTACATATTGATACATTCTTGGTATGACTCATTACAAATTACCTTTTCATTTGAAACACTGCTTGTTATGATAGAGAAAAATTAAAATAAAGTATAGCTTAAACTAGCTACAGTGTAACAAAAATTTCTTCAACTTGTTTAATTCTAAAAAGGATATTTATTTTGATTTTTAAAAAATCTTGTAAGGTGTTTGTTGCTTATTAGTATTGAAAGGTGCTGTGGAAACAGACATGGAAGTAAAGACTTCTTGGAAGAGGATATATTTTCAATTGTCAAAAGATATATTGAATCTCTTTGACTTGAGAAGTCAGCCAAGTTGAAAATAATTAATAATTATTATTTTGAGCAAGTTAAAAATCATTACTTTTTTTTCATATTCACATGTTCCTAAGTAAACTAAATAAATAACGAATTACAAATATATTGAAAATGTTCCAGTTTCTAAGCATAGAGGATATGTTTTAAATGGAGAAAACATGCATGCCTTTATGTAGTTTTACATTGGAGAGGCATAAGAGTTAGCTAGGAGGAAAACAAATACTTTACCATACAATTCAGTGGTTTATAATTAAGACATTTCATTGATTTTTTAAGATGCACATCTGAGATGGATGGAATCTTAAAATTGGCATGTCGTAACCACATGGCAATTTTTCTTCTGAGTGGTACATAGAATAAGAATGTTCTAAGTGTCTTAAAGGTGATGACATCTCAGAGACAATGAAATAGAAAATATATAAAAATGTCAGGACATTGGTTAATTTTTAGCACCAAAAACTATTCAAGGGTGACTTGGAAAAAGAAGATACGCAATTCTTTATCCTCATTTTTTTGGGGTGGGGAGTGAGTACCAGGGATTGAACTCAGGGGCACAGAGCCACATCCCCAGCCCTACTTTATATTTTATTTAGAGAAAGGGTCTCACTGAGTTCCTTAGTGCCTCACTGTTGCTGAGGCTGGCTTTGAATTTGAGATAATCTTGTCTCAGCCTCCAGAGCTGCTGGGATTATAGGCATGTGCCACAACATTTGACTTCTAAATCCTTCTGTATAAACTAGATTTCTTTATTCAGTAGATTCCTATAGAGATCTTTCTCCTCATGTAAAACAAATGGAACACCAGTGTTCATAAACATGAGTACTTTTTTTTTTTTTTTGAAAAGGGTTTGATGGAAACAAGCTTCTTGGTTCTTTTTCATGCAGAGCACATGGTGGGCAGTTAATGCATTTGAGGTTAAGTTGTTCAGAAAACACAAGCAGAATTTATGAAATATGGATTAATTTTGTTTCTCCTATTTCTGACAGCTTGTAGGTCCACTTATACTTTTTAAAGACATTCTTAAGTTGAATTTTGATGATTCATAGTTGTTATTGTTTTTATAAGAATGTATTTGAAAACATTTATTCTCTGTGTAAACAGTTTATGTGGGAAATTAGCTCCATGATATATCTTGGCTAGGTAGCCTGTAAAGGACTTTTTCCATTTGTTACTGAGGATAGATTTCATAGGAAACTCAACCATATGAAGGTTACATACCTTTTTCCCCCAGGAGGACTTAAGCTTTGCTTATCCAAGTGTGGTGCTAGGTCCTGGAGCTTGTTTGAAATGCAGACTGGTGCTGTTTGTGAATCTGTGGGAAGCACCAGACAAGATAGGTGACTCCAAGACTTGAGGGTATTATAAGGATTGCTGGACTTGTACAAAGTTTCTGATTCAGTAGTCTGGGTGGGAGCCTGAGAATTTTAATTTTAACAAGTTATCACATGATGCTGATGCTGATGCTGCTGGTACTGGGGCCATACATGGAGAACCATTATACTAGAGTGTCCTCATTGTACATTTGTCTCCTCTTTCCTAATTTCTTACTCCTTCATAGCTTTGTAGAAACAGATTACCATATCCTTTAACTTGATTGAAGGGGGCAAAAGCATAGGTTTTGCGATGACCACACCAAGATTGCTTTTCAGCATCTAATTTCAGAGCAAAAAAATCTATTTAAACCTTGTTATTAAGTCTTATATATAGATGTCTCTTTCTCTCCTTTTTTAAGTATTATTTTTAAAGTGTAAACAACTTTTTAATGTGGATAACATGTTCTTATGGTTCAAAAGTTAAAATGACACAGACATGCTTGGGAAAATCTGATTTCCAACTGCTTTGGACCCCCATAAACCCCTCTTTCTTAGATAAACTCCTTTAATTTATTTCCCGTAGATGTCAGTTGTTTCTTTTTATAGTAGGAGAAATGCCAGTGTACTATATTGTTTTTATATAAAATGTAGCATACTATGTAATGAATTCTGTCCTATGACATTTTCTTTATATTCTCTTAGTTCTTTTCCTATTAGTATTTATGTAGAAAGAATATAATATTTATCTATAGAAATCACTTTTTTAAAAAAACAGCTGTGTTTAAACAGCATCTATTAAGTGCCTTGTTTACTTAACCAGCCCTCCTTGTGGGTATTTGCATCTTCTCTAGGTTTATCCCAGACCATACTGTGGTGAAATAGCTTGTATACATATCATTTTACATGTGCAGGTACATCTGTGTGATACAATCCTAGAACTGGGATCGCTGCGCCAGTGGGAAGTGCATTTATAATTTTGTTAAA
>NW_026692927.1:0-8572 GCF_021218885.2 Marmota monax
TTCTTTCTTTTTATTTTTTCTGTGTGTGTGGTCTTTTTTTTTAAATTTTTATTGTTGGTTGTTCAAAACATTACATAGTTCTTGATATATCATATTTCACACTTTGATTCAAGTGGGTTATGAACTCCCATTTTTACCCCATATACAGATTGCAGAATCACATCAGTTACACATCCATTGATTTACATATTGCCATACTAGTGTCTGTTGTGTTCTGCTGCCTTTCCTATCCTCTACTATCCCCCCTCCCTTCCCCTCCCCTCTTCTCTCTCTACCCCCTCTACTGTCATTCATTTCTCCCCCTTGTATTATTTTTCCCTTTCCCCTCACTTCCTCTTGTATGTAATTTTGTATAACCCTGAGGGTCTCCTTCCATTTCCATGCAATTTCCCTTCTCTCTCCCTTTCCCTCCCACCTCTCATCCCTGTTTAATGTTAATCTTCTTCTCATGCTCTTCGTCCCTACTCTGTTCTTAGTTACTCTCCTTATATCAAAGAAGACATTTGGCATTTGTTTTTTAGGGATTGGCTAGCTTCACTTAGCATAATCTGCTCTAATGCCATCCATTTCCCTGCAAATTCTATGATTTTGTCATTTCTTAATGCAGAGTAATACTCCATTGTGTATAAATGCCACATTTTTTTTATCCATTCGTCTATTGAAGGACATCTAGGTTGGTTCCACAGTCTTGCTATTGTGAATTGTGCTGCTATGAACATCGATGTAGCAGTGTCCCTGTAGCATGCTCTTTTTAGGTCTTTAGGGAATAGACCGAGAAGGGGAATAGCTGGGTCAAATGGTGGTTCCATTCCCAGCTTTCCAAGAAATCTCCATACTGCTTTCCAAATTGGCTGCACCAATTTGCAGTCCCACCAACAATGTACAAGTGTACCCTTTTCCCCACATCCTCGCCAGCACTTGTTGTTGTTTGACTTCATAATGGCTGCCAATCTTACTGGAGTGAGATGGTATCTTAGGGTGGTTTTGATTTGCATTTCTCTGACTGCTAGCGATGGTGAGCATTTTTTCATGTACTTGTTGATTGATTATATGTCCTCCTCTGAGAAGTGTCTGTTCAGGTCCTTGGCCCATTTGTGGATTGGGTTATTTGTTATCTTATTGTCTAATTTTTTGAGTTCTTTGTGTACTCTGGATATTAGGGCTGTATCTGAAGTGTGAGGAGTAAAAATTTGTTCCCAGGATGTAGGCTCCCTATTTACCTCTCTTATTGTTTCTTTTGCTGAGAAAAAACTTTTTAGTTTGAGTAAGTCCCATTTGTTGATTCTAGTTATTAACTCTTGTGCTATGGGTGTCCTATTGAGGAATTTGGAGCCCGACCCCACAGTATGTAGATCATAGCCAACTTTTTCTTCTATCAGACGCCGTGTCTCTGATTTGATATCAAGCTCCTTGATCCATTTTGAGTTAACTTTTGTGCATGGCGAGAGAAAGGGATTCAGTTTCATTTTGTTGCATATGGATTTCCAGTTTTCCCAGCACCATTTGTTGAAGATGCTATCCTTCCTCCATTGCATGCTTTTAGCCCCTTTATCAAATATAAGATAGTTGTAGTTTTGTGGATTGGTTTCTGTGTCCTCAATTCTGTACCATTGGTCCACCCGCCTGTTTTGGTACCAGTACCATGCTGTTTTTGTTACTATTGCTCTGTAGTATAGTTTGAAGTCTGGTATCGCTATACCGCCTGATTCACACTTCCTGCTTAGCATTGTTTTTGCTATTCTGGGTCTTTTATTTTTCCATATGAATTTCATGATTGCTTTCTCTATTTCTACAAGAAATGCCGTTGGGATTTTGATTGGCATTGCATTAAACCCATAGAGAACTTTTGGTAATATCGCCATTTTGATGATGTTAGTTCTGCCTATCCATGAACAGGGTATATTTTTCCATCTTCTAAGATCTTCTTCTATTTCTCTCTTTAGGGTTCTGTAGTTTTCATTGTATAAGTCTTTCACCTCTTTTGTTAGGTTGATTCCCAAGTATTTTATTTTTTTTGAGGATATTGTGAATGGAGTGGTTGTCCTCATTTCCATTTCAGAGGATTTGTCGCTGATATACAGGAATGCCTTTGATTTATGCGTGTTGATTTTATATCCTGCCACTTTGCTGAATTCATTTATTAGCTCTAATAGTTTCTTTGTAGAGCCTTTTGGGTCTTCTAGGTATAGAATCATGTCACCTGCAAATAGTGATAATTTAAGTTCTTCTTTTCCTATTTTTATGCCTTTAATTTCTTTCGTCTGTCTAATTGCTCTGGCCAGTGTTTCGAGAACTATGTTGAACAGAAGTCAGCCTGGCTCTTTCTTCTCTTTGCTTGGCTCGCCCTTGGACAGATGCCTGAAACTATTTTAGCTCTATTCTTTGCCCTTGCTGATAGCAGCTGTTTCTCTAACCTACCTGTGCTATGCTGCATGTGTTGGAGAATCCTTTCTGACCTGGCCCAGACTTCCTCAGTGGTACCTCCTCTAGGCACTTCTAGCCGCCCCCCAATGAGAACAATAACAACAGTGACAAGATGTTTTCTTAAACAGAGAACCAGAAAAACATGGTTTGAATTGAACACCATTCAACTCAAATTTAATTTCAGTTGAACTAAGTGGGTGGTTTATATTTCTTTTCTATCTGAGCATCATCCTGGCTTCTACTTTGATCATCAAGTTATAAGATCATAAAGGCAGAGTTCTGAAAAACCTGAACACCATGACCTTGAAAGATCCTCTACTCAGATAAATCCAGTTTAGAATCTTCTGTGGCCTCTTGGGCCTTGAACTCATAAGTCTTTGCAAAGAATCAAGTGTCATTTGGGATAAACATATGGAAATCGTAATATCGAAAGTGACATTGAGCCAGGCATGGTGGGGCTCACCAGTAATTCTAGTGACTTGGGGAGGCGAAGGCAGGAGGACTACAAGTTCAAAGCCAGCTTCAATAATCTAGTGAGGCCCTAAGTGACTCAGCAAGACCTTGTCTCAAAATAAAAAGGGCTGGAGATGTGGCTGAGTGGTTAAATGCCCCTGGTATCAAAACCACAACAAAAAAGTGACATTGAAAAACACTAGAATGTCTTCATGTGACAGTAATTTTCCACTAGTAGAACTTACTGGCTGAATCACCTGGTTTCTTGTAGTACTTCTTTCTTCATAAGTCAAGTGCTCAAACCCGAATTAATGTAATGTTTTATGAAAATTCCATATTTGGAGCAGGTTGGGTATTTTTGGAAAGCAGACTCAGGGTGGAGCAAAGGAAGAAGATGAACTGTAGTGAAATGCTAATGACAACATCTAGCTGATCCTGCTGGGGTTCAGGAGATGGGGGGGGGGCTCTTTGGTTGTCCTGAATTGGGGTGGGGGAGCCAGGCTGTTTCCTCCCACCATTAGCCAATCACTGGATTCAATCTGCCTGTGGTAGGGAGCACAACTAGGGTAGGGAGAAGGTGGCTATCTTTTGAAGGCAGATCTCCAAGCGTTTGCCAGCTGAGGGATGTCAAACAACAACTCTCCAAATCTGGGGACAATCAATACTTCAGCACCTGAGAGGGCACTGGGGTGGTGTGACAAAATTTTGCCAATGCAAAAATATTTATAGGAAAAAAAATTATGATCTATGGTAGATCAAGAGCTTTGAAAGTCCTGAGTGTGCTCGGACAGGGAGAGTCTGGGCTATATGAGATCCATCAGTGGGTACATGGCTGCTCACCAGGCAGGAAGGCTGTTTCCCTGTGTGGATTTCTATGGTTTGCACAATTGTAGTTTTGGACTCTCAGTGCCTTGTGGACTACTGGGCACTCAGTAGTACTGATTGGCCAACCCTGGATATACAGGCAAATTACTATATTAGAGCCTTGTTATAATATGAGCTACTCTTGGGCAAAATTTAATAAGATGGGTTTAAAATAAAGGTTCTTCTCTCTTTTTCCTTTTTTTTTTTTTTTTTTTTTTGTGTGTGTGTATGGTACTGGGGATTGAACCCAGGGTCTTGGCAAGCACTCTACCAGCTGAGCTATATATCCTCAGCCCCAAAAGTTCTTCTCTTAGTCCATTTTTTTTTGTGTGTGTGTGTATGTGTTTTCCTTTGTCCATGGCATAAAATAACCACTTTATTAATTACTATTTAGACAAATATTCCTCCACATAATAACTTACTACGCCATTTAAAATAAGATGTGTAGCTGGGTGTGGTAGACATGACTTTAATTCCAGCAACTCAGAAGGCTGAGGCAGGAGGATTGCAAGTTCAGATCAGCCTCATCAACTTAGTGAGACCCTGTCTCATAATAAAAAATTAAAAGGGCTGGGGATGTAGTTCAGTGGTAAAAGTGCCCTTCGTTTCCTCCAAAATTGTGTATACCTTAGGGGGTTCCTGAAATGGGAGAACACTTGCAAACGTAAAGAAAGTGTTAGAATCTTTATTTCTATCTTTTTTTTAAGCTAAAAAAGGGAGGAGAAAAGCTTTACAATGAAATCTTGTGTTACAAGGAACTATTTTAAAGTTAAATATTATTTGGTTATAAAATGGAGCAAAGTACTAATATATGAGTGAACCTTGAAAATTTATGTCAGGTGAAGAAAACCCGTCCCAAAAGACGACACATAGATTTCATTTATATTAAATGTTTAGAATAGAAAATTCTTGGGAGACAGAAAGTAGATTAGTTTTTGCCTCAGGCAGGGGGAAGAAGAATGGGGGGGGGATAGCTAAAAGATATAGGGTCTATTTTTGTGCTGCTAAATATTCCCTAAAATTTGATTACAATAAAATCTTCATAAAATACAGATTCCTATTTGGCATAACTGAACATATTAAAACTCATGAAACTGTACACTTTAAATGGACCAACTATACAGCATATTCATTATATCCCCAAAATACAGTTATGAAAATAATTTAATACACAATCAATATTCTAATATTTAATATAAAGATAATAATAGGAACGTATCCTTAACCAAAAACACTTATTATATGTATGTTAACGTTGATAGAGATCATGACTGAACAAGTTTGGAAACCACTTATCTATTAATATATAAAAACCTAGAATATTAAAGTAACCTATTAGCCAGGTGCCGTGGCGCATGCCTGTAATCTCAACAGCTTGGGAGGCTGAGGCAGGAGGATTGTGAGTTCAGCACCAGCCTCAGCAACGGCAAGGTGCTAAGCAACTCAGTGAGATCCTGTCTCTAAATAAAATACAAAACAGGGCTGGGGATGTGGCTCAGTGGTTGAATGTCCTTGAGTTCAGTCCCCAGTACCAAAAAAAAAAAAAAAAGTTACCCATTGCTACCAACAATGGAACACAAACTCTGTGACCGAAAAGAAGATGCATTTATTATCTCACATTTTCCCTGAGTCAGGAGTCCTGCTCAAGGTCTCTGACAAGGCCACAGTGTTGGCTAGGCCTAGGTCACTTTCCAATTCATGTAGTCTTTGTCAGAATTCAGTTCCTTGAAAGCCATTGAATCAAGGACATCAGTTCCTGAATTGCTAAGTGTCCCCTGAAGACTACCTTCAGTTCCTTGGGTCCTGTGTCCCTCCAGTATGGCTGCCTGATTCATCAAAGTGTGCAAAGAGAAAAGGCAGTAGAGAAATATCAGTGATCATTTTTTAGTTGTTGTTGAACTTTATTCTGTATTAAAAACAAAAATCCTGGAAAGCTTCATAAAATACAGATTCCTATTTGGCATATTAGATTACAATGTTAATGTGTGATTATAGTTTAAAATATGTAAGTAAAGAATTGACACAGGCCAGTGCACCACACCTGTAATACTGGCAGCTCTGGAGGCTCATGCAGGAGCATTGCGAGTTCAAAGTGAGCCTCAGCAACTTAGTAAGGCCCTAAGCAACTCAGGGAGACCCTGACTCAAAAGGACTGGGGATGTGGCTCAGTGGTTAAGTGCCCCTGGGTTCAATCCCTGGTGCCGAAAAGATTTGATACAAATGTTTTAAATTGAAACTGTTATCACCCTTAAACAGTTTGGAGATTTTTAACTCATCATGTATAGAAATTTAATTTGAGTATTGAAATTTATTTTATTGATTAGGAAGATAGTTTATTAATCCAACATTTATTGTAATCAAATGTAGTTATTCACTTTATAAAATTCTTTTTAATATGCTAATTAACATTTGCTAGAAACAAAATAAAATTCACATGTTGGCGGCCTGGGGGCGGTCTTGGTGCGCTGCGCCCATGACTACCAGGCTCTAGTGGCCGCGTGCTACGAGGAGGCTGGAGCCACTTAAGGAAGATGGAATTGGCGACTCGCTCCCAGATCCCTAAAGAAGTGGCTGACATCTTTAACGCCCCCAGTGATGATGAAGAGTTCGTTGGTTTCCGAGATGATGTTCCCATGGAAACTCTGTCATCGGAGGAGAGCTGTGATAGTTTTGACTCTCTGGAGCCTGGGAAGCAGCAGGATGTTCGTTTCCATTCCAAATACTTCACAGAAGAGCTAAGGAGAATTTTTATAGAGGACACTGACTCAGAGAATGAAGACTTCGAAGGATTTACGCAGAATGATCTAAACGTAAACAGTAACCCAGAAGTAATGCTCGCTCAGTTATTGGCAGAATTGAACTCAATGCCAGGTTTATTCCCAGTACGAACGCCAGCCTCAGCTTCGAAGAAGAAAACAGTGCGTCGGGCCTTCTCAGAGGGACAGATCATCCGGCGCACAAACCCAACCCGAAGTGCGCGGCCCCCAGAGAAGTTTGCTCTAGAAAACTTTACCATCTCTGCCACCAAATTTGCTGAAGAGTTTTATACAATCAGAAGAAGGAAGACAACTAGTGGGGGGAAATCCCAGGGGCATAGACGACGTCGCCGTATATCTTCTTTTCGACCAGTGGAGGATATTACTGAACAGGACTTGGACAATGTTGCCATAACTGTGCGAGATAAAATCTATGATAAAGTTTTGGGTAACACGTGCCATCAGTGTCGGCAGAAGACCATTGACACCAAGACAGTGTGTCGGAACCAGAGCTGTGGTGGGGTACGGGGACAGTTCTGTGGTCCATGCCTGCGGAATCGCTATGGGGAGGACGTGAGATCGGCATTGCTAGACCCGGATTGGATGTGTCCTCCCTGCCGTGGAATCTGCAATTGCAGTTATTGTCGAAAGCGTGATGGCCGCTGTGCCACGGGGATCCTCATTCATCTGGCCAAGTTTTATGGTTATGATAATGTTAAGGAATATCTGGAGAGCTTACAAAAGCAGCTGGTGGAAGACAATTGAGAGGAACCTGCGAAGTCAGCATGGGGTACCCCCAACAAGAAGTGCATACCATTTGTGCCTAAGATTTCTTACAGTTGTTTTTATACAAAATTTCTTATAGAGTTGATGAATACTATTTTTTTTTTAAATGTTTATATGCTTAAGATTTCTCAGGAACATAGCAGAGGAATCTATTGTGTGTGTATATATATATACACACACAAGCCCTGTGTGGTATCTGCTGATGATTCAAAAGCACAATTCAAATGGGGCAGAGTTAAAAATTTAGGTAAGTTACAGAAAAGACACATAGAAGCAGCCTTTAACTTCCTGGTCACTCTAGGCTATTTTTACAGGACTTGTTTTTCTTGTAGTTTGCCTTACCTTGAGTGACCATAGCTCAAACGGTAATAATTTATCCTCCTCTAGATTGCTGGAAGTTTGTACTGAAGATTGTTCCCTAAAATTACAAAGTGCAATTAATCATGGAACACAAGTGAACCTAGGGTTTTGTGGACTGTCAGGTTACAGACACTAGAGGTCTCACAGGGCCTGCTGCTTTTCAAAGAACTTAAGGGCTAATTTTTAAAAGATTTTCATGTTTAATAATAACTGAATCCCCCTTCCTTCAGCTGCACGTCTGTTTGATGGAACCTTGGTGAAAATGTGACAAACTGTTTTGTGCAAGTTGAGGAAGGGGGCTTCAGGAGGTACTGAGGAAAGCTAAAATCAGTGAACATAGAGACTGAACAGGTGTCTGTTATTTTTTGTACATTTGCTTCTTTTTTAAGGATAGTATTTTAAAAATGAATGCATGTGTAAGTTACTAAAAGTTACATAAGTTGGAATGCATTTTATGCCTTTCAGTAGAAAAAAAAGTATACATGCATAATAAGAACAGAGATAAAATGAAAAGTTCTCACTGTGTTCCAGGAACGTTAAGTCCCAGTGCAAGGACCGTCTTACGCTTCTAGCAACAGAGCCACACTTGCCAACACCCATTTAGCCGTCTTCTCTTTGCTTTTTAATCTGAAAGTCCAGACGTAGGTGGGACCTCTGGTTTTGGTTTTGTACACAGGGCACGCGTAAGTGTGTTTGGTTTCTTGTCTGTCCACGCGTATGGCTTTGGCAAAGATGACAGGCATCATGGACTTCAACTCCTTGAGGCGAGCTTCAACAATGGTTCCTGACTGGGGGTCCCATCGGGCACCTGTGGCAAAAACACAACTGTTGCAACAGTATGGCATGTTGATAGTGATTGTTGGATGCAATAAATGTTCTGGTTTTGTCAAAAAAAAAAAAAAAAAAAAAAAAAAAAAAAAAAATAAAAT
>NW_026692928.1:0-32041 GCF_021218885.2 Marmota monax
CCAGGGAGAGTGATGAGAGGGGAAGGAGGGTGTGACTTCAGAGCTGTCCCCAGCTTTCTCCCCTGAGAGTTCTTTTTTTTTATTATTTATTAATTTATTTATTTTTCTTTTTTTTAATTTTTATTGTTGGTTGTTCAAAACATTACATAGTTCTTGATATATCATATTTCACACTTTGATTCAAGTGGGTTATGAACTCCCATTTTTACCCCGTATACAGATTGCAGAATCACATCAGTTACACATCCATTGATTTACATATTGCCATACTAGTGTCTGTTGTATTCTGCTGCCTTTCCTATCCTCTACTATCCCCCCTCCCCTCCCTTCCCCTCCCCTCTTCTCTCTCTACCCCCTCTACTGTCATTCATTTCTCCCCCTAGTATTTTTTCCCTTTCCCCTCACTTCCTCTTGTATGTAATTTTGTATAACCCTGAGGGTCTCCTTACATTTCCATGCAATTTCCCTTCTCTCTCCCTTTCCCTCCCACCTCTCATCCCTGTTTAATGTTAATCTTCTTCTCATACACTTCTTCCCTACTCTGTTCTTAGTAATGTTAATCTTCTTCTCATGTTCTTCGTCCCTACTCTGTTCTCTCCTTATATCAAAGAAGATATTTGGCATTTGTTTTTTAGGGATTGGCTAACTTCACTTAGCATAATCTGCTCTAAGGCCATCCATTTCCCTGCAAATTCTATGATTTTGTCATTTTTTAATGCAGAGCAATACTCCACTGTGTATAAATGCCACATTTTTTTTATCCATTCGTCTATTGAAGGGCATCTAGGTTGTTTCCACAGTCTTGCTATTGTGAATTGTGCTGCTATGAACATCGATGTAGCAGTGTTCCTGTAGCGTGCTCTTTTTAGGGCTTTAGGGAATAGACCGAGAAGGGGAATAGCTGGGTCAAATGGTGGTTCCATTCCCAGCTTTCCAAGAAATCTCCATACTGCTTTCCAAATTGGCTGCACCAATTTGCAGTCCCACCAGCAACGTACAAATGTACTCTTTTCCCCACATCCTCGCCAGCACTTGTTGTTGTTTGACTTCATACTGGCTGCCAATCTTACTGGAGTGAGATGGTATCTTAGGGTGGTTTTGATTTGCATTTCTCTGACTGCTAGAGATGGTGAGCATTTTTTCATGTACTTGTTGATTGATTGTATGTCCTCCTCTGAGAAGTGTCTGTTCAGGTCCTTGGCCCATTTGTTGATTGGGTTATTTGTTATCTTGTTGTCTAATTTTTTGAGTTCTTTAATTGACATATATAGAATATACCACCCAACATCAAGCAGTTACACTTTTTTCTCAGCAGCACATGGATCCTTCTCAAAAATAGATCATATATTATGTCACAGGGCAACTCTTAGACAATATAAAGGAGTAGAGATAATACCATGCATCTTATCTGACCATAATGGAATGAAACTGAAAATCAACAATAAAAGAAGGAAGGAAAAATCATGCATCACTTGGAGAATGAACAATGGGTTACTGAATGATCAATGGGTTATAGAAGACATCAAGGAGGAAATTAAAAAAATTCTTAGAGATAAATGAAAACACAGACACAACATATCGGAATCTATGGGACACATTGAAAGCAGTTCTAAGAGGAAAATTCATTTCTTGGAGTTCATTCCTTAAAAAAAGAAAAAAAACAACAAATAAATGATCTCATACTTCATCTCAAAATCCTAGAAAAAGAAGAGCAAAACAACAGCAAAAGAAGTAGAAGGCAAGAAATAATTAAAATCAGAGCTGAAATTAATGAAATTGAAACAAAAGAAACAATTGAAAAAATTGACAAAACTAAAAGTTGGTTCTTTGAAAAAATAAATAAAATCGACAGACCCTTAGCCATGCTGGCAAAGAGAAGAAGAGAGAGAACTCAAATTACTAGCATACGGGATGAAAAAGGCAATATCACAACAGACATTTCAGAAATACAGAAGATCATCAGAAATTATTTTGAATCCTTATACTCCAATAAAATAGAAGATAGTGAAGGCATAGATAAATTTCTTAAGTCATATGATCTCCCCAGATTGAGTCAGGAGGATATAGACAACCTAAACAGACCAATGTCAATTGAGGAAATAGAAGAAACCATCAAAATACTACCAACTAAAAAAAGCCCAGGACCGGATGGGTATACAGCAGAGTTTTACAAAACCTTTAAAGAGGAACTAATACCAATACTTTTCAAGCTATTTTGGGAAACAGAAAAAGAGGGAGGACTTCCAAATTCATTCTACGAGGCCAAAATCACCCTGATTCCTAAACCAGACAAAGACACTTCAAAGAAAGAAAACTACAGACCAATATCTCTAATGAACCTAGATGCAAAAATCCTCAATAAAATTCTGGCGAATCGGATACAAAAACATATCAAAAAAATTGTGCACCATGATCAAGTAGGATTCATCCCTGGGATGCAAGGCTGGTTCAATATACGGAAATCAATAAATGTTATTCACCACATCAATAGACTTAAAAATAAGAACCATATGATCATCTCCATAGATGCAGAAAAAGCATTTGACAAAGTACAGCATCCCTTTATGTTCAAAACTTTAGAAAAACTAGGGATAACAGGAACATACCTCAATATTGTAAAAGCAATCTATGCTAAGCCTCAGGCTAGCATCATTCTGAATGGAGAAAAACTGAAGGCATTCCCTCTAAAATCTGGAACAAGACAGGGATGCCCTCTCTCTCCACTTCTGTTCAACATAGTTCTCGAAACACTGGCCAGAGCAATTAGACAGACGAAAGAAATTAAAGGCATCAAAATAGGAAAAGAAGAACTTAAATTATCACTATTTGCAGATGATATGATTCTATACCTAGCAGACCCAAAAGGCTCTACAAAGAAACTATTAGAGCTAATAAATGAATTCAGCAAAGTGGCAGGATATAAAATCAACACGCATAAATCAAAGGCATTCCTGTATATCAGCGACAAATCCTCTGAAATGGAAATGAGGATAACCACTCCATTCACAATATCCTGAAAAAAATAAAATAAAATACTTGGGAATCAACCTAACAAAAGAGGTGAAAGACTTATACAATGAAAACTACAGAACCCTAAAGAGAGAAATAGAAGATCTTAGAAGATGGAAAAATATACCCTGTTCATGGATAGGCAGAACTAAAATCATCAAAATGGTGATATTACCAAAAGTTCTCTATAGGTTTAATGCAATGCCAATCAAAATCCCAACGGCTTTTCTTGTAGAAATAGAGAAAGCAATCATGAAATTGATATGGAAAAATAAAAGACCCAGAATAGCAAAAACAATGCTAAGCAGGAAGTGTGAATCAGGCGGTACAGCGATACCAGACTTCAAACTATACTACAGAGCAATAGTAACAAAAACAGCATGGTCCTGGTACCAAAACAGGCGGGTGGACCAATGGTACAGAATAGAGGACACAGAAACCAATCCACAAAACTACAACTACCTTATATTTGATAAAGGGGCTAAAAGCATGCAATGGAGGAAGGATAGCATCTTCAACAAATGGTGCTGGGAAAACTGGATATCCATATGCAACAAAATGAAACTGAATCACTCTCTCACCATGCACCAAAGTTAACTCAAAATGGATCAAGGAGCTTGATATCAAATCAGAGACATGGCATGTGATAGAAGAAAAAGTTGGCTATGATCTACATACTGTGGGGTCGGAATCCAAATTCTTCAATAGGACACCCATAGCACAAGAGTTAATAACTAGAATCAACAAATGGGACTTACTCAATCTAAAAAGTTTTTTCTCAGCAAAAGAAACAATAAAAGAGGTAAATAGGGAGCCTACATCCTGGGAACAAATCTTTACTCCTCACACTTCAGATAGAGTCCCCTGAAAGTTCTAAGGCTCTCTTCTGCCTCTGGGGAAAAGCAGCATCTAAGTCGAGGTTTGCCCCCTATTGGGGACAGGAAGAAGTTCAAGTTCCTTGAAGGAACTGTCTGCTGGGGGCCAGAATGACCTGTGTCCCTGCCCCACAGCCCTCCCAGGCAGGCAGGGTGTGCAGAGGGCAGCAGGAGGCACCAGGAGCTCAGCAGCCAGGCCTGGTCCTTCTGGTGCCAGGCTGGACGATGCTAATGCTCTTGCTGGGACTACAGGGGAAAGTGACTTCTCACTCCCTAGCACTGTGCATAGGGAGAAGGGAGGGTCTGGGTCAGGTTACTGTGAGAGCACTGGCAGCATGGGGGAGGCCTGGGTTCTGTCCCCTGCACCACCAAAAAACAGCCAAGGAAATTAAATTAAAAACATTAAAAATCAGAAAACTGAGTCCTCTCAGTTCACTTCTGTTTTGCAAGATTATTTAGTCTCTCTGTGTCCCACGGATTATCATGTTAACTGTAAAAAGTGATTTGAGAATTAAGGGGAAAAAAAGAAAGAAAAAAAGAAGACAAAATTGTGCTTTTGATAATTATTGCATTGAGTTTGCTTATGAAATTGAGATGGACTGCTATCTTATTTTACTTTTATTTTTTGTTATTTATTTTTTTGGTTCCATGGATTTATCTCAAGGACAGTCACCAACTGAGCCACATCCCCAGCCCTCTTTTGTATTTTATTTAGAGACAGGGTCTCCCTGAGTTGCTTAGTGCCTTCCTGTTGCTGAAGGTGGCTTTGATCTTGTGATTTCCTGCCTCAGCCTTGCAAGCCACTGGGATGGACTGCTATGTTCATATTAGGCTTTTCAACCCCAAAACAAGCAGACAAAGATATATTTGTTGTTGACAGTCTCCTTTAATATAGTTCTGTAACACTAAGTACAGGAGCCTGTGCAAAATAAACTTCTTATCTCTATTGTGCAAAGAAGGAGGTTGAGGATCTAAAGTGAAAGTGTGCACAGGAGGAACCCAGAGAGAGCTCTGCAGTCAGTGCTCCTGGTCATCCCTCTGCTCTTCACATCTTCCAACCCATAATTTCCTTGACTCATGGAAGGAAAGTAAAATGTTTTCTTCCACTTCCCAGGTAACAGAATATAATAAGCAGCTGATTTTAGTGTGAAGTCAGACTAGCAATGGTAAATACCAGGACTCTGTTGTGAAATGGTGAAACACCTGACAGGTTTGACAAATGTTCAAATTCAAGCACAAGAGTTTGTGCAAAAATATTACAGTTTTCTTCACCAAACACAAGAGACCACTAGAGGGACAAATGTCCACCACCTCTGCTGAGTGGGAAACGCACAATGGCAGGAGTTGAACAGGGACACTGTCCTGGAGAAAGTGGCAGAAATTCATGAGGAATCCATCTAGTGGGAGGAGTCTTGCTAGCAAACCTGAGCTCTAGAGATGGGCTGGTGTGGGCTTCCAAACTTTCCATGAAATTAACTGACACCAACCAGACCTTACTGCTGAGGCACATGGAAGCCAAACTGGGACACTCATGTTTGCAAAAAGAGCAAGATTTTCTGTGAGACCAGCTGGCATGGAGGACAGGAGGCCTCAGCTCACCTCTGCCTCCCCAGCACTGGGAGCAGAGGGATTCCAGGAAGGGAAGGAGGCTGCCTGGGGACAGGGAGGTAAGAAGGGGAGTCTGAGGCCCTTCATGTAGGTGCAGGAGGTCATGGTGCCTCTTCACAGGAACATGCTCCTTTGGGGGTAGTTATCAGGTTCTGCATGTGAAATACTGAGCTTTCAACTTTGAAAGTATTTTGGCCAAAGGGGAAAAAAAGAAGAAAAAGGAGTTTTGGGGTGAGGACCTGGGGAAGCAGAGGCCCTGCCCTCAGGCTGCCTGCCATTTCATTGTTGAAATAACTCTTTTGGCATTTCATTGTTGAAATAACCTGTTGCAAATTTTCCTTGAATGGGATCTGGAGGTTTTTTCTAAATAACTCCCTAAGTGATTGACTATTTAAGAAATTTATGTCCAGGTGTGTTGAGCTACAGTTGTATTCACACTCTTCATTAATCAGTGTCAAACATCTGGATGCAGGATTGTTACAGGAAAAAGACAAATGACTGACAAACAACTCAGATGTTAGCTCCTTAGGATGGATGGAGGAATGTGCTCATCAGAAAGCCTGACCTTCCACCAATTCCCACCTCCTTGGAATCCTGGGCTCTCTATAGTTGGAGAAGCTGGAATAATTGAGAGGCTTTGTGTGGACACAAGCAAAAAGAAAGTGTTAAAGATTTCCCTATCTTACCCTGGCTTTGTTATGAAATAAATGTGAGCAGAACCTGGAGCTGTTTCTAGAACCACAGTTGACAGTGTCTATGCTTTGACAGATTTAGCAATATGTTGTTGATGTCAAAATGAGAAGGAAATAAATATCTAAACATTAAATTACTCTTAAGGATTCACCTTTAACTCCACCTGTGTTTGGGATATTATGGTTCTTCTGGAGACTCCATCCTCATTGGTGATGTAGGGAAATAATACCAAGTGTTCCAATCCTCTTTAATCTCTCATATTTTTTTCCAGGGAGGCAAAAGAGGGCATAGGAGACTATGAATATTTCAGACCTGAATGAAGTTTTATTTCCTCTCTCAGACAAAATTTGCAGGTGTGGAGAAAGAGAAAAGTGCAAAATATCTGACTGGGTGCCTCCTGGGGCAGCCGCTGGGCCCTGGGAGTCACCCAGGCTTATGCTCGTACCAGGAGAAGGAGCTGCCAACACTCTGACTGGCCCTGCAGGTGAAGGTGACTATTTCCCCTGGAGACAAAGCCCCAGAGGCTGGAGTCTGTGTCAGCACAATTTCTCCTGTGGTACCTGAGATGGAAAGAGAACAGAAAGGTCACCTGTGCAGTCTAGGTCCTACCCCAGTCTCCACAGTAGAGCCAGGACCCTGTAGCACCCTGAGCTTGATCACTCGGCTGCTTGCTAAACAGAGGTGCTAGTACACAGGACCCAACCATAATGAAAGAGTTTTCACAGGTGTGTAGAACCATCTCATGATCCCTCAGCTGAGAGCCAGAATAACAGGAGGCAGAGGAGCTGAATGGCGGCTGCCATAGCTCCCTCTGGGTCCCACCTAACACTGAGCTCCCAGAGCCTTAAGCAGTCACTCATTTGGCTCTGGAAAACAGTGTGGGCGGTGCATGCAAAGCAGCTAGGAGGGGCCAGTGGGGCTCCTAGGGGCAGAGAGTTTTCCTCCTCCTCTCTGCACTTGAACACCAGGTGGTCCTAGCAGGAGAGTCCTGGGCTCAGCCTCAGGGCAGACCTCCCTCCTGGGTTACAGAATTTCACCTCTTTCCTCATGTCTCATCTGGCTGATAAACTGCCCAGCTGAAATTGTAACAGTCCTACAGGGAACAGCAGGGAGACTGTGGTCTCACTTCTCTCTTTATCTCCCATGACTGGTCATCTCCATGGGGGTAGCATTACCTGTCCTGGCCAGGAGGAGGTGATCAGGCCACACCTCTTCCTTGTTACTTACTGATCTTTCCTGCAGGCCAAGGAGAAACTCACCCTGTGTGAGATGTAGTATGAGCAGCTCTCTTTAGCCCCAGAGTGTGGTACAAGTACCACCAGTGCCAGGTGACAAGGGCCTGGCTCTGGCAACTCAGGCTCCAGGCACTAGGTCCCTGAGATGGACCCCATTGCTGCCCAGCAGGCAGGAAGATCTTTCTTCAATAGCCCTCTAAAACCCTCTCCTCTCCTCTCCATCTTATGTGATGTGCATGTCTGACCAGATCCCAGCTTCTCCCTTGGGCAATGTGGAGGACCTCAGCTCCTGGTTCTGATCTACAGAGGATCCAGCTGGGTTTCCTTGGGCTCCTCAGCAAGGGTCACATGGGGAAGTAGGGCCTGGTCCAGAACCTTCCCTGGTCAGGCTGAGCAACCCTTCTGATTAGCCTTTTTGTATTGAGCTAGTCAAAAAAAAATTCACTGTTCTGAGCCTTGGGTCTATACATCTGCTTTTCCCACAGGAGTCCAATGGGTTTGCTTCCCTAGCCTTTTTTAGCCCATGGGGAATTAGCTATTAATGCTCCCTCAGCTCCCGATGGAATCTTCATCCATTCAAAGTTAGAGCTTCTTCCTCCAGAATATTGTGTCCCCCAACATTCTAGAAGTTACCAGGACAGGCACTGAAGCTGGCCCTTGGATGGGTGGAGCTCCATCACCACGGAACTTGTGGCACGAGAAGTTACTTCAGCTGTCCTTGCTCACTGTTCATGTCCATGATACTGTGATGTAATAGAATCTCCCATGTCCTCCTGTCCAACAAGTTCTAAAAGGAGAGAGAATCAGGACAGTGTCAGAACCCAAGGTGTGCCATAGAACTTTACCACTTTGTCATGCTGTTAGCCTCAGCACAGTCCTGGTGAGCAGTGTCAGGAACTCAGCAGAAACCCTGGGATCAGCCTGAAATCCAGTACAGATGCTTTCCTCACCTCCCATCAGGCCCAGGGCCCTGCTGCCCACTAACGGCTCACAGTGCTCACTGCTCTCCTCCTGGTGCTCTCCCCTGCTCATTCCCTCCTTCCTTCCCACTGGTCCTGGCCACCCTATTCCTTCAACCCTCTGTTATCCACACTCCTCCTGGACAGGCTCACAGGCCTTCACAGTCCCTCTGTGTCACTGAGCACTTGTTCTGCCTTTCTAGTTTTCCCACTGTGGCCTTTGTACTTATAACTCACATTAAAGACAAACCCCACCATCCCAAGGGGGTTTTCCCTAAGACACTTCCTTCAGACTGCTCCTCAGGGGTTACCATGTAGCCAGCTAGTCAGAAAATTCCTTAGCTTGGCATTTTATATGGAGACTATATTTATATACTTACAGAGCAACAAAATAATTTAGAAAATCAGGACTAGTAATTTTAATGACCCAAATAAGTAAAGGAATAAAGTCAAGTAGAGAAGAAATTAACACCAGAAAACACAGCACATGCATATACAACATATCCACCAATACTCATGGATATGTGAGTGTTAGCAATGCATCAACAATGTGAATGTAAGTCTCCTAAGTTAATATACAGCATGGGGGTGCATCAGGCCTAGGGCACACCAGCATGTGCAATACTGGAAAGTGTTGCACATATGAATCATACAGTGTTGATATGTATGTAGATATACATGTGAGACCAGTCGTGTCCACGTGTCCCTGCTGTTCCCCAATTTGAAGGCTCACTCACTGGGGCACTGCTGCCATTGTCTGGAGCCTCTGGCTTTTCCAGAACAGAGGCCTAAGGACTCTCCCAATGATGCTCAGCATTTCTCCCTGGGATAAGGGGAGGCTCACTGAGGGAAGCCCTGGAAGCAGCAGAGGCTAGTGCAGGCTCCTGTTGTCATGGAATTCCCAGGTCCTCCTGCCTCACCAGTCAGCTAGTTTCCCTGACATGCTGCTTGGGCAAACTCATAGAGAAAGGAGAATCTGCCACCCAGGTCACTCTCCATTCCACCTGTGCCCAATGCTCTGCACCAGGGCAGGGCAGCATCAGGCTGGAATGGGAAATCCATCAGAACTTGACCTTCAGGTGCACATCTCACTTGCTCCTTGTTCAACTTTCCTGAGGCCCTGAGGCCACCACATTCTCTGTAGAAACTAGCAAAGCACAAGCCTCCCTGAGGCCCAGCAGAGGCCATGCAAGGTCAACCACACCTGCTTGGAGGAGCAGGACTGCCTGAGCCCCAAGGAGCTACTCCTCCTCTCTGAAATGGATGAGTGGGCTTAGAATCACCACGGAGATCAGCCTAGGTTCCTCCTGTGGTCTATCCACTCCATCCTGCACAATACAGCCATCAACCAAATCAGGGCCTTTTCTCCATGACAGTATGGAAACTCTGCCACAGCCTGTCCATCTGCTACTTCCTCTGAAAACCTAAACTTTTGGTCTCCTGATCTTTTTCTGCATCTCAAGGGAGCTCCTGCACTGAGGCTGCTCCACCTTCCCCTGGAACCAGCACCATTCAGCTATAAGAGCTTCACCACAGCTGCACAGTGTCCACCTCATGGCCTAATGCTTTCAGGCTGGGCCCAAGTCAGGCCATCTGGGTGAGATAGGGTTACGTCACTGACAGACTGTGTCACATGAAGACAGTCTTCAACCCCCCTTGACCTCACAGGGCACATCTGTGTGGCTGTTATACCAACAGCATCTTCCTGGCAGTTCTGACTTCAACCTAAACAGGATCAGGCCTTCTAACAGAACACGAGTGGCTCTTGATTCTGGTGCTCTAGTCTCCATGGTGACAATACTCATCATCATCATAAGAAGACAAACTTAGCAGGGACCTACTTCTCCTGTTTCGGGGTGTCTAGATCAGGTTCCCTGGATTGTTACTGTCTGCTGTGCTTGTTCTCTAGTGACAGTCTGGAGCATCAAGATGCAGGATTTTTTGTTCAGGGTTCCACTATCTTGAGCATGTATCTTTTCTCCCCAATTTATGAAGCTGTTCCTCTTCTTTCTTTACTAGGCAAGATTCTACAGGAAACTCAGGTGATCCTTCTGCTCAAGTAATTGTCCATTGCTTAAGGACACAAGATTAACCATTCATCAGGAATTTAAAACACATGCTGGTCTCAGGGAGGTTGACACCTGGCCCATGTGACCCACATGAGATGCCAAAGTTGTAGTTTTGGCAAAGAAAGAAGGGGCCTGAAGAACCCTATAGGGTGCAGAGGTACCAGAGGAGGTGGTGCCCTGGGGTTCCTGGTCTAGAGCTGCCAGCCAAGCCTCATGCTCCCCACCCCAAATATTTCTAGAGCCTCTGTGAGACCCTCAGCAGCTCCCAAGGATAGGCCTAGAGCCAGCACTCAGCATTTGGGCAGAGTCACCCATGACCCCATGAGAAGCAGCACAGATGGACCCAGTGGTTGTGCAGGTCCAGTCACGAGCAACCCCTGTGCCTCTCCCCTCAGCCCCTGCAGGTGCTGAGCAAGGAAGGGACCTTCCCTGGACCCTGAGCACCCCTGCTCAGACTACACTTCTATAGCAGTGCTGGTGCTTCAGGTTCACCTGTGACTAGTGTGTTCCCTGCCCAGGTGAGAGCTGTTTAGATTTTTTTAAATCAAAATAAGTTTATTGGAATATTTTTATATCAAGAACAGATGCACTTGGAGGAGGGACAGGAGGATGGTGACCCCGGGGCTCTGCAGGGGAGGATGTGTCAGGAGCTTTGTCCCTGGCTAAGGTCTGGAGTCTGCTGTGGCCAGGGAGGTTCAGCACATCACAACTGTGACTCATCCCAACCATTAACATTGGGACAGAGGACATGGAGACAGGAGGGGGAAGTGAAGGTGTCCAAGGTCACCAAGACAGGAACCCTCTCGGGACAGCAGACACGGTGGAAGACAAGTTGAAAGAGAAAACAGTGTGTTTCCCAGCCCCTGTAGACAGATTAGAATAGATACACAGAAGGGGGAAGAAGAGGGTGGGAAGATTATCATGTCCACATATGCCCTTATCACATCTAAATGGCAGCTCTTCCAGCCTGTGGACTGTGGTCATTTAACTATTGGATTTCATCTGAATTATTTTGATGAGGATATTGGTTATTGAAGTCCTGATGGATTTATGCCCATGCTGCAGAGGCAAAAATTATTTTTCAATGAAAAATAAGTGGTTCATCTGAGATCTTGGGATCCCTGTTTTCCCAAGTGTCCCTCATGGTCTTGCTGTTGATGATCCCATTGGTCAGGGGGCTCCCTCCTCACAGAAGCCCCTGTGCCTTCCATGGTCCACACAGAGATACAGCCACAGTCTCCACACTGCACACACCACAATAGACTCCTCACGGAACTCATCAGGATGGAAATGATTCTGCTCACTTTCCCTCCTGTAGTTTCTTCATGGCTTGATCCCCACAGCCATGAGGACATCAGTGCCTGGGTCACACCCTGGCTCAGGTGCACCTGCCCTATGGGAAGGCTGTAACTTGTTTCAGCAAACTCTGCCATGAAGATGGAAACCCTCAAAGAAAAGAGTATATCTTCATTTTCATATTAACAAATACAGTGAATTCCTCTAAACTTCAGGTACCACTAATTTCACAGTTGAAAAAGACCAATTGGGCAATGAAATGGAAAGTTTCAAGAACAAAAGGGATATTTTTAAATGATACAAAGACAGTTTCCATGGAAAATATTAATTAAGACTTATTTTACCCCAAATAATGGAGGGAGAGACCCCAGGAGGGTGGTGCTTTATGGGAGGATCCATCCTGGGAAGGCAGTTGGGGGCTGTGGACTGAATTATGCAGCCATCTGAAATCAGGGCCAGGTAACTAATTACAAGTGTCTTTCCTGAGCTGTGTCCCTAGAAGCAGTGGGAAAGGACTGGGCATGTTATTAGACTAAGTGGAATAGAAGTTGAAAACAGCATCTTCATCTTGTCTGAATGCCCTACAGAAAGTCCCCTCTCCCCCAGCCAATTTTAACATTTGGTCTCAGCAATCAAGGCACACAATTCCATAGTATAATCCCAACAGTTGGACGGGCTGATTAGATGAGCTGGGTTCAAGAGAGCTGGCTGCAACATTAAACTCAGAAAACAGAGACGAAACAACACAAGACACAGACACAAGTTTCTCAGGTGAGGGTGGAACTCCTCTGTGACCCCCAACTGTCCTCTTCTATGCTGGGCAGTGCTGGAAAGAGAGTGAACCCAGAATCTCTTTATTTTATAGGGAGGATGCACAAAGCAGTTACAATGGAATGTTCTTCACCAAATAAGGCACGCAATGGTATTTTGAAATGTGGACACTTGCCTTGTGATGTCTTGTGGTCAGCAGATTAATTGACATCTTGGCACATCACACCCATATCAGAAGCTGTGCAGGATCACAGGCAGAGTGAGAGGAAAGGCACACTTACAACACACAACTGAATCATTGTACAATGCCAGACATGTCCCCTCAGATGGCTCCAATGTGCACAGCTCACACAACAGCACACGGATGGCATGCAACACTATAATATATGATGTTCTCCAATATGAAATTTTTCTATGAAATTTCTATGAAAGTTTTCTATGAAAATTTCTATGAAATTGTTCTATGGAGAAACTGGTGAGCCTGCCTGCCAGGATGCACAGTGTAGAAATCTCATCTTTAATAATGTTATGTTTTGCTATGTTTGGGATAAAATCTGTGCCACACTGAAAAACAACTGGGTGAAAAAATATGTTTTTTCTATAATTAATGGAAGTTATTATCAAAATGTCAAAAACTGAGATCTGAATCTATATTTTTATATTTCTTTAGTTACAGTTGGACACAATGACTTTATTGTATTTATTTATTTTTATGTGCTTCTGAGGATCAAACCCAGCACCTTGCAGGTGCGAGGCAAGCACTCTACTGCTGAGCCACAACCCCATCCTCCTATATCTGTATTTTGATGCTGAGATTTTTATGCCAAAAATTATTGTTGAAAGGTGAACAAGCAGTTAAAATACACTTTATTTATGCTAAGATTCAGATAACACACTGGGAATAAGCAGATTCAAGACCTTGTAATAATTCATGGACATTATCCAGGTGTCCAATACCAACTCTCTCTCTTACCCTAGCACCTCTGCATGAGCTCACTCCAGGAGTCACAGGGGTTGTCCCAATCAGTTAATGTCAAGGGGGGTTGACTTAAATGGATTAGCAGCATCAAATGGCACAGGTAATGTGAATGCCCCCACAGTGTGGCCAGATGGGTGGATCTGTTACGTGACTTCAAGCTAGTAGATATTTGAGAAGAGCATATGGTCACAATCTACATGTGAACAGAGACATGGCCTTCTCAAAAATCTGTGTGTGGACTCCTGGAGAGCTACTCAGCTGAGTGCCTGGAAGGAGAAGACAGAAAGTCAGAGACAAAGTGATCCTGAGAGGATTCAGGCAGATGTGCTCCTGGAGTGGGTTCTGTGTGTGCAGAACTTTATGGATTATATGAAACAGCAGAGAAACCCTGCCACAGAAGAGAGCTAAGTGCCCATGTGCGCTAGAAGCCTCCCATCCTCCAGTCAGATTGCCTGGTCTCTGTGTCCCCCTCACTACCACCATATTCTCACAATAGATCCTTGGTAGAGGGGAGGCAGGGGTGGGGGTCATGACAAGAGCGACATCTTTCCACCACCTCTGCTGGTGCTGCTGGTCCACAGCCATCACAGCGTATCTGATTTCTCAGCAGCAGAATCAAATGTCACCAGCCAACTGTGGGAAGGAGTTTCACATCACCATCACCTGGAGGGCTGTGGTGCCCTCCTCCTGGAACACACTTGTGCCAAGGGTAAAGTTTGCCTTTCCTGCCCATGGCACTCTGAGGAGCATCAGCATCCAGACACTCAGAGAGGGTGTGGTTGAGACAGGAATCTTCACAGCACGACCAACTGTGTGCTGCAGGACCAGGAACAATATGTGCATAATGGTGGCTTCCACTGGACTTCCAAACATACTTGTGGAGGACCTCCTGCAGACTGTAGGAGTCTCCCTCAAGATGCACTTCATCTTTAATAAGATGTCCCTGATGGCAAAAAGGAATGTCTTAGGAAGTAAGGGGTATGTGACTTTATACTCTTGCAACTCTAGACCCTGCAGGGTAGCAGGACTTGATCCCAGCACAAGAATGTCTCCCTGAGTCTACTACAGAATACCTTCAAGTATATCCTAAAGCTTTATTAACTCAGCACCTGGCAGACAGCACTCAGCCAGAAATCTAAATTCTTTATGATTTGTGCCAAGTTGTATAATTCAACTATAATAAATAGGTTTATGCTCCTCATTTGGTGGTTGAGAGGAAGAGCTCTGGGTGAACACCAGGACTGAGGAATGGTGATGGACACTTGTCAAAATAACATGAGAGCTGTCCTTTAATGGACATAACACAAAATCAGGAACAATCAGAATGAAGCAGAGTAGGGACACTATTTTAAGCCCTGATCCTGCAAACACCAGCTCAGCAGAGGCTATAGCTTTGCTCTGGAGCCCGGGATGGAGAAGGGTGAAGGGAACAGGCTCAGGGAAGAATTCTTAGTTTTCTGCTCCATTACATGCTGCCCTTGGGATCATGAGCCATGTGTGGTGTTTGATTTCAGACCTGGCAGCCAAAAGTCACTGTTTTAGACAAAATTTACTGCAAGTGGGAGAAAAAGACAGTTAATTTAAAGTGATTGTTTCTGCTCTTCTTTAGACTGTGTTATGGTTTGGATATGAGGTATCCCTCAGGGAGCCATCTGTACAAAACACAAGGGGATCTTCTCTGGGCAGGTAGCCAGAGAGATTTTAGGAATCCTTAGGAAACATCCATGGCTCCCCCACACAATAATTGCCCAAGGCACATGACCTTCACCTTTGCTCTGCTAGGAAGTTCTCTCATGATACCAAGGGAAATGGGCATAACCCATTGGGAACTGGACAGCCCACTTTTTTAACATTTTTGGAAAAAAAACATTCCATGGAAGGCCTTTGATGTCCCACAATATAAATAAAGCAGGCTCGGGCTCCATTTTGCCAGAGTATGGAACCTCACTCGATCCCTATGATCTGCTTGTCCCCCCAACCCCTGCTTTTGGAAATCATTTTCTTTGTCCTGTAGTTTTTTTCATCATTCTATTTTTCTTAGGTTTTATTTCTCAGCCAGCCCATCCCATTGAGGGGAGCCTCATTCCCAGTGCCCATGCAGTACATTTGAGAGACTGTCCCCATAAAGGTCCTGTGTTAATGTAGGAATATTCATAGATGAAATGAATTTGAGAGCTGAGCCTGATCAGTCCTTCCTGGCCTAAGTGGACTAACTGGGTGGTGACTGGGGGCAGGTGGGAGTGGCTGGAGGAGGTGGCCACTAGGGGTGAGCCCTGGAAGGTGCATCCTCCCTGAGGCCCCATTCCCTCTCTCCTTACACTTCCTGGCCACCATGGGTGAAGCAGTTCTCCTCCCCCTCACCCTTCTGCAGTGATGTTCTGCCCACCTGGGCCCAGAGAAATGTGGTCAGCTGACCATGGATGGACATTCTGAACCCATGAGCCAAAATAAACTTTTCCTGCTCTATGTTAGATTTGTGCTAAATTTTTACCACAACAAAGAAAAACTGACCAACACAGACTGGTGATTAGAAGGATCTGCCTTGAATTCAGGCATCTTGTGCTACTAAGTGCTTCCAAGGAGGTTTCTAGGCCAAGTAGAAAAGTAAACACTTTACCTGGGTGGGTCCTGCCCTTCTCTAAGTCATAAATCACAGCCTGGCCTGTATTAGGGTTTCGTCAGTCATTCAGAATTTCCAGCTCTGTGATGTGACCCAATTCCCAAAATGTCCAGGTAGCAAAGAAAACACTCATCTTCATAAAAACCTGAATAACCACCTGCTCTTCCTCTTAACAGTCCTTTATAAGAAGAATAATTTTACAAACAAGTTAAAGAACTATAAAAGGCTAGAGAATATAGAGCGGGTCCAGCATCTTGGTAAAAACAATCAGCAAAGATCCTGATTCCTTACATATCCCTGCTTTTCCAGTATTACCACAGGACCTTTTAATCCTTAGTAATGCCTCATGACCTCAAGAGGGCTGCATTCTCTCTAAACATTGTGTCCTGCATCAGGTCTTCTGGCAACTTTTCCAGGAACAAAATAGGACACAGTTTTTCACTTTTGTTCTTCTTAGAGTTACCAGCAACCTTTCTTACTTTTCTCTTCCTTCCTTCCTTCCTTCCTTTCTTTCTTTCTCTCATTATTTTAGTCCTTTATACTTCCCTTTGATGCTGATGACTGAACCCAAGGCCTGGTGCATGACGAACAGTTCTCTACCTCTGAGTCAGAGCCCCAGCCCCTCCCTCCCTCCCTCCCTTTCACATCATTTCTGGGATCATTAATTTCCCCCTGATACTTCCTCATGCCTTGGTCTGGGGAGGCTCACCTGTTCCTACCACAAACAGCAGGACAGAGCTGGTGAGCAGTAAACTAAATGAAAGGGAAGATGTTTTAAAAGTTTCACCCTATTTTAAATATCCCTGTGCTTGTGCTAAGAAACTTAGGGAAGAGAGTCGACAATGAAATCTTTACTGTGGGGCTGGGAAGAGTACATTCAGGTCAATTTTCTCCTTAGCAAGGTGACAACCTGCAGGTGGACAATTGTGGGAATGTGTTCTGAGCTTTAGAGGAAGGAAGGACTTTGCTTGTGTAGTAGTATCATGGCGAGATTGCAATAAATCACCCTGTCAGTCTTAAAGCAGGGAACAGGACATTTATTCATGAGCTGGTGGGCCAAGGGGCAGGCAGCAAGTCTAAACTCTTGGGCCCCCTCCAGGGTTTGAGTCCACTTTTTATACCATAAGTAAAGAATGGCAGCACATTAATCACAAGTGGCTGTTGCTGGTTCAAAACAACAAATCAACATCACAAGATCTAAAATCATAAGCAGCAGGGAAGTGGGTCAAAATCACTCTAGTTGAGCACAGGTTAAAGAATGATCACCAACATCTAGATGACCATTCTCTGGCAGAATGCATGGCCCAGGAAACGTGGGGACCATAGAGAGAACAACTTTACATTGAATAAGAATTGCATTTTGTATTGCCAAACTGCTGTGCCAGCCACTCTGATGGGCACAGAGGCCGGGGTTCCCATGGGAGAAGCACTTCTTACAGGAGGTGGAGTCTCAGGGTAAAATAGAGTCTGTGTGGTCACTGCCCATGTAGCCTGGCCCATAGCTGTAGATGGGAGAGGCTGGGCAGGGGCTCAGCCAGGCTGAGCTCAGGTGGGGCTGTCCCAGAGCTGCAGGCTCTGGCCATGGTCTGGGATGACTCAGCTCTCCTGGGCAGTGGGGCTGAGGACCTGGGGAAGCAGAGGCCCTGCCTTTAGGCTGTCGGGCAACAGTTCCAGGGAAAGATGGTGCTCCACACCCTGGGCTGAGCCAAGCTGAGAAGCCAAGGACAGGGGAGTTTCAGAGACCAGGACACAGTTCTGGGCCTAGCCCTTTGGGGTGGCTGCACTCTGTGCTGAGCCCACTGTCCTGGGCAGAGACCCTAATGGACCTGAGAGGAGGGTCAGCAAAGACCCACCAGAGCCTCATCTTAGCCAGAGTCCAAATTGCTTAGAAATGAATGAAAGGGATATTATATGCCACATACGTAATATTTAGGAGATAGATTATATGGATCTATCTGTGTTTACTCTGCATCTATAGTATATGTCTGCACATAGATATGTCTTGAATTTTGGTTAAATGTGTGATTTTAAGGCTGTGATTGTTACTTTGCCAGTTCTGTTGATCTGTACAGAGTTTCTCACATGCTAGGTCAGCAATGAACTACTTCCAAATCAGTTTCATTTTATTTATATACAATCCCAGGAACCTGATCTAGAAACCGTGAAACTGGAGCAGTATGTCCCTGCTGAATTAGCCTTCTTAGGTTGATGATAAACATTGTCAGCATGGAGACCACAATCAACAGAATCCAGAGCCCCATGGGTTCTGTGTTAGATGCTATAGGAAGACCTGAACTGTTTAGATTGAAGCCACAACTACCAGGAAGAGCTGTTGGTGTAACGGCTGCACACCTTACCTGCCTACAGTTTCCACCATTCAATCCACAAGCATGAGTTTACCCACTGACTAGGCTAAGGCTCTCCTAACCTCCAAAGTTTACAAAGTTGTGGGGAAGCACAACACACCCATCAAGAGATGCTCAGGTGCTCCTCCTTAACAGTCTTGAAAGGCTCTGTTTACACTCCTGATAAGGTGCCAACTAACATCGTGATCAGTGAGTAAATATTCATTATCTCTCCTTTAGATTGATTTTTAAAGTGTCCATTTTTTCACTTTCATTACACTGGAGGTCCTACCAAATTCCACAAGGCAAACAAAGTTATAAAAGTCACTCATTTTGAAAGAAAAAAATAAAATATATTTATATATTAATAACAAAATTTGTACATATTCTTAAAGATATTACTGAAAATCTCTACTTTTACAAAGTCTCTGTACTCATTTTCAGTATATACAGTACGTGTTGTGGATTAAAGAAGATTTGTATAATTAAAGAAATTATCATGTTCATAAAGTAGAAAACTTGATGATATGAAGATTGCATTTTGGGCTGGGGATGTGGCTCAAGCAGTAGCGTGCTCGCCTGGCATGCGTGCGGCCCGGGTTCGATCCTCAGCACCACATACAAACAAAGATGTTGTGTCTGCTGAGAACTAAAAAATAAATATTAAAAAAATTCTCTCTCTCTCCTATCTCTCTCTCTCTCTAAAAAAAAAAAAAAAAAAAAAAAAGGATTGCATTTAACCCAGAATTTAAACACACACATACAAACAAACATACAATCCCCATTCAAATCAAAATCTAGGAATGATTCATTGAAATTGATGAACCTATGATAGAATTCATAAGGATGAAAATTTAAAGGAGAAAAATATTAATAATCTCTGATTTTGAAACCTATTATTAGGAATATAGCTCAGTGATAGAACATCTAAGAACATTTTCCTAGAATATAGAGTGCCTGGGTTTGTTCCCCAGCACAGCAGGAAAAAATAAATAAAGAAAGAAAGAAAAGAAAGTCTATAGATCTTCAATAAGAGTGCACTCTAGGGACAACAACAACGGATACACAAAAACAACAACAACAAAAAGCCCTGAGAGTCCATAAGTACTCACATGTACAGTGTCATCTGATTTCTAACAAAGTAGTAAAGAGGGATATAAAAATTTCTTTTCATTTTTTTCAAAAATTTGCAAAGAGCAATTGGATATGAAAATAAAATTAAATAGACTTTAGAAAAAAGTTCTCGCACATATCTTATCACTAAACCTGTGAATTAACAGAGGATCAGAGTCCACAGGTAATATCTAAATTAATGCAGTTTCTAGGGAAAGTTGAGGATGATGTCCAGCCTAAAGCAGGTAATGTTTTAAACAGAAAACAGAACCATAGCAGAAGAACATTGATATATTAGACTTTAATTATAGCACATTGAAGAAATTATCAAAGACAAAAATAACTGAAGCTCAGTGGTAGAGCACCTCCATCGCACGTGTGAGGCACTGGGTTCAATCCTCAGCACCATATAAACAAATAAAGAAAGATAGTGTGTTCATCTACAAATAAAAATATTAAATAATAATAATAATAATAATTGGCTATCCCATGTTGCTGAATTGAAAGATGCCCAAATTTCAACATGTGATATAGAGATTCGATGCAATCCTTATCCAAAGCCCAAAAGGTATTTTTAATGTAAAATTTGTGTGGAGTCACACCAGACCCTAAAGAGCCAAAGCAATCTCAAGAAAGAAGAAGAACCTGGAAGCAATGTCTTTTCAGATCCCACTTCCTGATTTCAAACTGTACTGCAACAGTGGAGTAATGGAAACCCTGTGGTGTTGGGAAAACAGCCTGATACATAGACTCATAGCACTAAACTGGGAACCCAGAAATAAGCCCCCATGTCAATGGCCCACCAGTCTTGACAAAAGCACTGAGAACACACACACAGGGAAAGAAGGTCTCATCAATAAATAGTTTTGGGAAAAATGCACACACACACTCAAAGAATGAAACTGAGCCTTGTGCAACACAACATACAGAATTGAACTCAATTGTACTAAAGATGTAAATAAAAGATTTGAAACTGTGTAACCTAAAAGAAAATGTATGAGGAAAGATCCTTGACACTGATGTATCAGTGACTTCCCAGATGTTACAACAAAAGCAACAAAAACAATCATTGACAAGTGGGACTAAAAAATTCTTCAGCAAAGGAAATAATAAGAGGAAGAGGAAATTTAGAGAATGAGAGACGATACTTCCAAACAAAATAAACCCAATAGAGTTAATATCCAAGATATATAAATTGTTCACACAACTCTGGTGTTTTGGTCACAGCAATGAAATGTTTGGGTTGACTAAAACAGAAATTGGTACCAAAAATGGGGGTCATTTTTGTGACTAACCTGGTCAAATGTTTTAGATTCTTTGAAAATATTTAGAACTTGTGGACAGAAATTTGAAAATTTTAGAGATGCAAGTTGGAAAAGCTTTAGATTGTTGTGAGCAGAGTTTACTGGGTGAGTCTGCTGAAAGCTCAAAAGAGCAGAATGCTGATAGGACTGTGGACTGTAAAGACTGGGCTCATGCATTTACAGAGAAAGTAGACTATTGGAAATTGGAATAGAGGTGACTTGTGTTGTTCTCTGGCAAAGAAGTCCACATTTTGTACATGTTTTGAGACTGTCTGTGAGAGTGAAATTAAAGCTGATGGACTAATTATTGTGATGGAGAAAATTTCACACTCCATACATTTTAAATCATCTCTTTATGTAAATAATGGTTCCACTATATTGTTTAGGGGCTAATATCAAGAAAATGTTGGTACAAATTCAGTGTATATTCAATCTATGATTGACTGAATCCAATGATGCAGCAACTCAGAATACAAAGGTTTGACTTTGCTTGTCAATAAAATATTTTAAAATTTAAACATAGAAAGCCAATTGACAAGTGATGGACTGGGAGAAGATATCCCAATGCATATTTACTAACTGTGATTGTCAAATAATGTGTCATCTGAATGGATTGAAGGATGCTTAAAGCATAGGTAAAGCACACTTCTCATGTGTGTTCCAAGGGTGAGGGTGTTCCAAGAAATGATGGGCAGGTGGTTCAGGAAAGTGAGTAGAGAAAACACAGCCTGAATGAGAAGACAAAAGTAGGAGAAGCTCTCATCTTTTCTATTTCCATCTCTCCTCCTTACCATATAATTAGTCCACTGGACCACTGTTCCCTGAAGGCATCAAACCTCAGGATTCTCTGCTGTTGAATGTGAACTTAACCCAGCACCAAGGCACCCTTGGGGGCCTTCAGACCTAAGGATTCAAACATGTACTATATTGTATTTTTTCCTTCTGAGATTTCCAGATTCTTTAACTGAGAAACTACTGGTTTCCATGGTTCTGCTACTTGAAAACAGCCATTGGGGAACATGTCAGCCTACGTGATCTTGTGATCCAATATAACATTCTAATGTAGATAGATAGATGATAGATAGACAGAGATATATACTCCTAAATGTATATGCATGTCTATGTGTATGCACGTGTGTGTGTGTGTGTGTGCATGCACATGTATTCTGTTTCTCTGGAGAACTCCAGCTTATACATTGACAAGACATAATTTTCAAGATGTAAAAATAACTACTAAAAATGGAGAAAAGCAAAATGTTTGTATATTTTGATTTGATCACTAAACATTCTTTAAAAAATTACTTAAATGGCTAAACAAAACACATATGCAAAATTACTCAGTATGATTCCTCATCAAAGAAATGTATATTTTAACCACATTACCCTTTTAAGATCTACCAATATGGACACAATTTCACAAAATCTAACACTATCAAATATTATTGGGAAGGTTCTATAGCAGCTGAACATTTGAGCATGTTGCAGGTCAGGAGATTGCAAACATGCTCACTACTTTAGAAAACATATCACTATTTTATTTTAGTGTTCACTGAAGCTAAACTGTGCCAAATAACTCTCTAACTCACCACTCTCATTCCTAGGAATATACCCAAGATAAGTGAATGCACACGTCTACAAGGGATATTGACAGAATGTCCCTAAATAATTACCAACAGTGTCAGAACTAAGCCAAATCATTAACATGAACATGTTCATATATAATAGGGAACTGTCCTCAGTGAAAGGGATCCAATTGCATCTTCGCCCACCACACAGGTGAATTTCAAGAACCTGTTGATAAAAAGGAGCAAGATGTCAAAGGGAATGTCCAGGAGGTCCACTGACAGGAAGTTCCAGGAGATCTGACCTATGTTGATGGGAAGTGGAAGTGGGTGGGTGAGTGGGAGGGGCAGGAGGACATGTGAGGGGCTAGGACACCTGTATCACCCACAGGGCATTGGCTAAGGGGTGCAGGAAGTTCATGTTCACCCAGCTGGTCACTTTACATTCACTTACTGGCAACACATGTGATGTTTCTGGATTTAATTGCATCTGGCTTCAAATAAAGGCCTGAGTGGGAGTTACGGAGCCAGAGTGGGAGTTACGGAGCCAGAGCCTCAAAGTCGGTTTCCATCTCCTCCTGCAAACACAGGAAGCAAGCTGAGCTCTGAGAAACTCCAAAGCCACATCTGTACAGGATTAGTAGAGGTCAGTCACTAGACACGTGAGCCCTTAGTGTGGTTTCAACACCCAGCACTCTCCAAATCTCAGTCCCTGGCCACTGGCTGTGGAGTGCTGCGCTCCTTGTCAGTGTCCCCCATGGAGGTGGTAGTGGATCGGCCTGCTTTCAGAAGTCTGAAGTCCCTTTCAGGCCTTTACCATGAGCCCGGCCAGTGCTGCCCACCAGACCCTGTGCCTCTGAGCATGCCCTGTGGAAGAGGGCAGCTGGTGACACCATGTGACCTCCCTGTACCATCCCTGGGAGGAGGGTTTGTGCATGGGGCTGTGCCTGTGTGGAAGGGACTTCAGAGTCCTGCTGGCAGTCAGAGGTGGCAGCATCCTCAGCGTCTACTCTGCTGATTTTGAGAGTGAATTTTGTCTGAAACTGTACCCCAGCAAAGCTATCTGGGATGCCAGATCATCACTTATCAGCTTCATAGATGAGAATCTTGGGAGCCTGGCTTGGTCTCTGCTGGTACCATGTTAGAGAGTCACTTATGCTCTCATTGGCAGTGCAGGTGATGGAGGTGCTCTCTCCTGGAAACACAGTCTGGGAGACTGGTGACTGTATCAGACCTGGGGTACCACTGGAAGCTGAGAAGGAAGAAATAGCATCTGTTGTCAATTGTGTCCCACTCCATTTCCTCCAGCAGACCTGGCTGCCCTGGTCCCCTAACCGCAGAGCACTGTGGGCCAGATATGCAAATAACCCTGGGAGCATCTCACACTAGGAGGAGAGAACTCCATCAGCTCAGGCTTTTCCCTGTGCTCACCCCTCACCTGGATGCTAGAGTAGCAGAAAGTAGAAGAGTGTGGCCAGGTCACCCATGGCTAGAAGGGCCCTGCCTGAGGCTCCTGCTTCCCATGATCACCAATAGGCCTGTTCACAGGGACTTTGAGAAACAGAAATGGGCTCTGGGGGAACATGCAGATCAGCAAGGGTGGGGCAGACCCAGCCTGGCAGCTGCAGAGCTGGTGTTCTGGGGGCTCAGTTCCTGCTGGTGTCCACATGCAATCCCAGAGGAGTTTCTTGGCTTTGGGAGAGAAAAAACTTCCCTAATTATTCTGGTTCATATTTGTACTGAGGGTGTAAGATTTTGTAGTTAGAATGAGGAATCCTCCTTTTAAGAAAGAGTAAACAAAAGAAGCTACTTGATCTCTGAACTTAAATTTAATATGAACATGTGATCCTTCTTCCAAAATCATGTGGAATATCATCTACTATAAATGACAAAGAAATGGCTCTGTGTTGGTGTATGACTTAGAAGAGATACTAGGTGCCCTGGGCAGGGTGATTTCTTGGAGTAAAACCATAGCATACCTCTTGTGGGTGCTGTGCACCAGAAAAGACCTACATTATTGAAGCATATTTTCATGACCAGTGTGATCCTTGTTTGGGAGACTAATTGATTTTGTTTCTTAACTTTTTCTTGTTTTCTATATCATTTTTTGACCCTTTCTCTGATTACACTTTCATACTTTGGGTGTGTTTTCTTTGCCTGAGAGGGTTCTTGGATGCTCATTAACAGCACTTTCTTTCTGTCCTCACAGTGAAACTCTGTGGTCACTCTGCCTTCTGATTCTCCTTCCTCCAACTACACTGAGATATTTCTTAACTAAAAATTATTAATAAATTTGAAAACTAATATATTTTACATCACCTATCAATATGGTTGGACTTTCGTACTGTAACCCATTATTATGTTTAGTTACACTAATTTACACAACCTGAACTCACTGAGCTCTTGAGGATCAACCTTATTTTGGTTAAAATGAACTTTCCCATAGCTACTCTTCTCTGAAAGCAATCTTCAGAAACCAGAAGAGAGCAAGGATCCCTGAAGTCACAGCAGATAAACTAGACTTCAGCACAAAACTGAACAGGGAATGAAGGGAAAGGTCATTACAAAAGACACTGGAGCCAGTTCATCAAGAAGCTGGGATTATGAGTATACATACACCCAACATTGGAGGACCTAATTATAGAAAGCTAACATTAATAGACCCACAGGGAAATGAAGACAGCAGTACAATAATACAAGGGCACATGGGTCCCCTACATTCAGCAGTGAATAGACAGGAACCACCATTATAGACAAATGGAACCAATGGACATCTATCAGACCTCATTTCCTACAGCAACAAAACACATATATTTTTCAATCAAACATGGACTATTCTCCTGAGCCTATGATAGACCAGTAAACACATCATGGTTACTTAAGAAGACTGAAATCACCAAGTGTCTTCTCCTGACACAATGCCATAAAACTAGAACTCAGTACAGAAAAATTGTAGGAAAATCACAATGGGTGCAGATTTTAAAATATGGGTCTGAAGTACCAAATGGTCAAAGAAGAAATGAAATAAAAGTGTTGTACTGAGACAAATGAGAATACTTACAGCACACCCGAGCCTATGGGGTGAATCAAAGGCTGTTCAAAGAGGAGGGTTTACAGCAATAGTTCCTTCATTGAAGAAGGAGAGATGTCCAAACAGCTAGCATTACAGCTAGGGGAGGTGGAACAGATGGACAAGCTAAGCCCAGGGTTACCATGAAGAACAGATGTAACAAACATCAGAATACAATAGAGATGAGAACAACAATAGAAAAGAAGCAAAACTAAATATTGGTTTTAGGAAAAGATAGATATAATTGGCAGATTGTTGACTAGAATGGATTAAAAAGAGTCTCAAGTGAAATTAGAAATAAAAGAAAACTTAGATCTAGTAACAGCCATTTAAAGGATCATAAGAGAATAGAATGAACAGTTTTCTGCCAATAAATAGAATAATCTAGAAAAAAATGGATAAATTACTATATAGAACCAACCAACAAGACTAAGTCATGGAGAAACAGACAATCTGAATAGAGCAATATAAAGAAGGAGATGGAGTAAGTAACTGAGACTTCCCTCAAGGGTTGGGATGGAGCTCAGTGGCAGAGGTCTTGCCTAGTGCATGACAGGCCCAGGGTCCATTCCTAAAACTTCAGGAAGGAAGGGAAAGAAGGAGGAAAAGAAATCATCTATTAAAGAATATCTCAGAATTCGATGGCTTCACTATTGATTTTATGAAATATTTAAATTTTGCACTGTTGGGATTGAACGTGGGGCCTCTTGCATGCCGACAAGTGTTCTACCACCCAGCTACATACCCAGCCTGTCAAATATTTAAATAACATTCATTCTTCTTTCCCAGCACAGAGGTGCATGCCTGTAATCTCAGCTGATCTGGAGGCTGAGGCAGGAGGAAGTTTTAGGGCAGCCTCAGTAAAAGTGAGGCACTAGGCAACTCAGTGAGACCCTGTCTCAAAATAAAATACAAAACAGAGCTGAAATGTGGCTTAGAGATTGCGTGCCCCTGAGTTCCATTCCCCATACACCCCCCCTCCCCCAACAGCAAAGAAAGTATTGAGGATCAGGATCACTCCCAAACTCTGGACTTGTTTAACCTGTAGAATGTTCAAAAGCACTGCCCAAGAACCCAGGGCTGACCCTGCAGCATTGACCACCTTCTACACTTGGAATGTGAAAACTGAGGCTGTCCACTGGAGAGACAGAGGCCACCTGCAGGAGAAGGACACAGCCCACAGCCACACCCACCACTGCACCTGTGGGCAGCCTGGCCCTGGCACAGAAGGGAGCTAGCCTAGGACTGTGAGCAGGCTCCTTCTTGTGGGGAGGAGTGCTCTGTCTCTGGTGCTGGGCAGAAGAGCTCAGAGACATTGACAGAAAACAAAATAAAACAAATAAACAAAAACCATTTGAAGTCACGCACGACTCCTCCAATTGGCCTGTCATTAAGAGGAGAACCCAGGAACCCTGGTTGAAAGCCAACTCCAACTGTGAGGCAGGTAGATGAGGCCAGCATGAGGCTCCAGCCCAGACCTGCTGAACAGCTGCATTCCGCAGCCAGGCACAGCTGCAGTGGACCCAGTGCCATGCCACAGCCTCTCAGGAAGAAATGAACCATCACGCAGTCTGAGGATCAGGGGCTCTATTATGCAGTAATTGATGATGGAAGCCTCCATCCATAAATCCCTCTGCACCTCTCCCCTGGGGTGGAATGTGAGTTGCACACTGTCCCCTGCCCCTGCTTCAGTAGGTCAGAAAGCACAGTTCTGAGAACCTGCAGAGCTTCAGAAAGGGCTCTTCACACATCCCAGGCTGTTCCCCCTGCAGGGAGCAGGTGTCTGCACAGGGAAGGATCTGGAGCACACAGGGGACATTTCTGCTTGGGCTCAGTCACTGTGAGAGGCTGGCTGAAGTGCTGCTGACAGTAAAACACCCCAACATCTTCAGCTTCCACTCCATGGATGGACAGGGAAAAGTCAAAACCAGAGCCAGTTGCCCGGGTCTGGGAAGGGGTTCCAGAAGCCCTAGCAGATGACCCAAAGATGAGCAGCCTGGGAGCCTCCTGAGGTCTCTGTCGGTACCAGGCCATGGAGATACCTACTGCCATGCTGGTTCTACAGTTAATGTAGTCAAAGTCACCTTGAGAGGCTGCCAGGGTCTCTGGGGACTGAGTCAGGGTGATCTTCCCCCTGCAGCCTGCAAGGACACAGCATCCTGTGTGCACCATGAGTTACTTCTCTCAAAGGATTGTTAGAAAAACAGTGCCCCCCACTCCTCACAGAGGCCCAAGGCAGGTTCAAAGCTCCCTGCCTCTGCCTCTCTGTCACCCTGGGGCTTGGCCTCAGGTTCCCAGTAGTAAAAACAACTCACAATATAACATCACCATTGCCAAAGCCCACCAACAAACAGTATCTCTAGGCCTACAGCTGAATTCCAAGCTTAATGTCTACCACCTGAATGTGCTTACCCTGAAACCCCACCACCAGAAGGCAGAGAAGCTATACCAGGAGGCTCATCTTGCAGTGTCCACAGAACCTGTTGCTCTGGACCCAAGGACAAGGCAGGGGTCTGGGCACCTGTTGTAAGTCCACGTGCTCTGGAATTAGCACTCATATCCAGGGGTTAAATAGGCACAGCTGGCCATGGAGTTCATTTGCATACCTGATGACCTGAGGCAGAGCTACTCTCCAGGGTCCTCCAGGGCTGGCAGGCTCTCTCCACCTGCCCCTCTATGGAGGTGGCCACGGGATGCATGAGCCTCTGGTCCTTTGAAGGCTGCACTAAGTGGGACAAAGGTGCTGCCAGCTCCCAGGCTCCTCTCCAGAAGATAGAGTGAGGTCACCCAGAGCCTGCAGGACACCTGCAGAGAGGTCCCTGTGTACTCTGTTGCCATGACAGTGAGGGGCAGCTCTGCAGGTTCCCCAAGTAGATGCCAAGCTGACAGAAGGCCAGCAACTAGGTGTCCCAGGAGAACTGGGCTCACTGACCTTCTTCATCACTGAACTCTGTGAGGAGAGAATCCAGTGAGTCCCTGAACTTTACCTTGAGTGGAATAAAGGAAGAACTAAGTGGGGGCCTGGATCTTCAACAGTCCCCAGGATAGTTGAGGGCACAGGAGGGACAGGTGGACAAGTGCTGGATTTTGGTGTTCCAGACCAGAAACTTTAGATATTACATTGCTATATTAAAGATTTCCCCATCTGATGAGATGAAGAAATGAACCATCACTAAAAATGTGATTCAAATTCAACACTGAAAACATTTCCAATTGCTTCAAGAAATTAACTAAGAAATATACAGCCAACATTTTAGTCTTTTTATACTTTGGAAGGGCAGTGAAATCACTTGCCCAAAACATATGTCCACCCATGAGGTGTGTCCCCTTTCGCCAGGGGTCACCTGCTCCCTCCCTGACTCCTGAGGGCCAATCAGCCTTGAAGACAATCCAGGGTCCAGGTAGAAACAACCCAGGACTCTCGTCTGTAAGGACCACATCTCCCCCATGGTGGAGGGCCATATGGTTGTGTCTATCCTCTGTATGGAAATGGTGACAGGGCAGGTCATTCAGCAACTCTTCCTATGTGAGCCCCTCCAGGATGCAGACAACCTTGGAGAAGTGAGGTCACTGGTGACCATGAAGGAGAGAAGCTGAGGGTGCAGGGAGGGAGACACAATGATGTGAGAACATGGAAACTTGGTTCTTCATCATTCAGGTGAGTGAGTGGCCACCAGGGAAGGTCCTCCCCTATGCTGGCATGCCTTTTATGGAAAGTGCCTGGCAAATGTGATGGAGGATATTCACATGGGGAGATAATCTGGAATTCACCAGAAGGGCCTGAAGGTGTTCTCATAAGAGAGCAGGAGATCTAACTTGGAAGAGGGGAGGCCATGTGAACAGGGACATAGTCACTGCGGGGATGTGGCCTCAGCCAGGGGAGCTGTAGCCACCAGAAAGTGAAGGCAGTGTGGGCTGGTGCAGGAGCCCTGCCACCAGTGCCCTGGGCCTGTCCCATGGAAAGAGACCCAGCCTTCTGTTCTCCAAAACTATGAGCGACTGTCTGATGTTTTAAGCTAACAGCTTTTTGATACTGTGTTAGGACAGCCCTAATCAGCTGACACAAACAGGACTTAGAAAACCAAGACTGAAGGAGCTGAGGTCATTTGTAATCTCATTGACTTTCTAATGCTGCACATAGTAGATAGAAAGAGGCTTCTCTGGTGGAACAAATGCACATCTGCCCACAGTGTATGATGCCAAGCCAGAGCTCTCTGCCCCTCAGGTGGAGAAGACAGGCACGTGCACACCATGACCTGGAGTGGTAGCAAAGGGAAGGACTTCCCTGCAGATCAACCTACACAGAGACAGGAGGACAGCTTACACTACATCCCCCGCTGGCCAGTTCAGTGGGCTTCTAAAGGCTATGGAAAGATGATGATGTCCTGGATGGTCTTGATTGTATACAGTTGAATCTTTGAAAGATTTTATTATTGTTTTCTGTGTTCTGATTTCATGGTCAGTACCCCAGCTCTTGATTTTAGGGGGTGGAGCTTACAGTCATGGATCTAAGATTCTGTTGGTTTGAGGATTTTGGTTCTTCCAGGCTCAGGGTCAATCTTATGTCAGACTTCTAGGTGTGTCCCAGGGCATGTTCTATAAGACATCACACAATAGCTAGACATGAGACAGTTATTTGGAATGTGGGCAGTAAGGGAGAGGGCTTAACTCCACTCTGATTGGAATGATTAGGAGGCAGGGGCATGTGGATGCTTAGGAAAGGCAGAGAGCAAAGAAACATGGGAAGGTCATTGACTGTGGCTGGCATGGCCAAACCCAGGATTCTGCTTCCTGTGGAGTTTTGGGAACACAGCTTCTTTTCCATTGATGATTCCACTCATGACAAAGGCACTTGGGTCCTTGAGAGATGCTTCTAAGTTGTAGTAGGTTTACATTTGCACTGTAGGCCTTAGTGGTGCCCAGGAAGAGGCTTGGTCTAGAGCAGAGGCAGGCTTCAGAGAATCAGGTGACACTGAGGATTTTCAGTTAATAATGAAAATGACTAGGAATATCTTATGTAGTGTCTTCATTCTAAGATATTCAGGGGTGCATAAAACAGCCCTGGGGATTTTCTCCAATATAGGTGGTCATGATTCATGGTATGGTCCAGCTGCAGGCAACCTTGAAATCTTTAGGGTTCCATTCACAGATGAGGGACATTCAAAGGATGGGTCATTTGTCTAGAGCCACATGGAGAGAGGGGTGGAGAATTGGGCTGTCAGAGCTGTCCCCAGCCTGCCCCCTGGGATAGCCTGAGACATTCAGCTGCCTCCTGGTGGAATAGGAGCTGGGGTGAGATTGATGTCTTAGAGGTGACAGAGGAGCCACATGCCCTGAAAACAGCACAGCTACTGGCAGAGTAGCATCTGTCCAGATGCACCAGACACCATGGCCAGTGCAGTGAGAGCCAGCGGGAGCTGGGAGCCAGGCCTGGTTTCTGCTGCTGCCAGAATGGGACTCTGTTGGTCCTCAGGCAGGCCCTGCAGAGGCTAGAGATCCTCTCTTCTGGGACAGAAGGAGGGAAGCTAGAGACATGGTCCATTTTAGGATTCCACTAGCCTCTAAGTCAGAAGTAACATGAAGACCCTCAACTATCAACAGCAAGCAAGGGTTCACTCCATGTGGTGTGACTCTGATCAGAGACCAAACAGGTGGAGAACATCATGTGCAAAGAAACATCACATGTCACACACTGAGGATGAGGATCCTCCTTCCTCATTAGTCAGAGGAGCAGGGGAGAGAGGAGCCAGGTGGGTCCATGTCCATGAGGTTTGTCCTGAGGCTGCTCCTGCTCAGGGAAGGTCAAGATTCTGAAGTAATCTTCAGGGACTGTCATAGGGAGACACATCTCCTTGGTCTCAGTGGCTCAAAGAGTAAGAGATGTTTCTTCTCAATTTTCTGAAGCCTGAAGATCCAAAATAAAGGGGCAGAAGATGACCCCTCTGTCGTAGGCTCTCTTCCTAGGGCTCCCTTCTTGTCTGTCCTCACAGGCTTCTCCTTGTGGCCTGAGAGGGATGGAGAGGCTCCCTGGACAGAGAGCTCCCTGGATGTCTATTCAGAAGGACACAGTTCCTATGGGATCAGCCTCACCTGGATGACCTTGTTTAACCTCCATTCCTTCTTATAGACCACTTCTGCAAACACACCAACAATGAGGTGAGACATCAACATATGATTGGGGGCAGTTTTACTAATACTAAAGAAGTGGCCTTAGTGACTAGGTGGAGGGGTGCAAAGGCAGGGCTGGGCATCCAGTCTCAGAGCACCAACACAGAGAGGTTTTTCCACACCTCAGCTCCCAGGCATGTTCTCCACATGCCATGCTCCTGGCCACATAGAGTCCCCATTCAAGCCTGGGGATCTCCCTGTAAGTAAAAGACAGTATCACTCTCTTACTTACCTAGAATTTCCAAGATCAAGATTCTCTTTGCAAATTGTGGTCGGTTCTGACACCTACTGGTTGATGATTGGTATTGCATCCTACAGGGTCAGAGATAGGTAGCAAGGTGGCTTCCTGGAGGCCATTCTCTCTT
>NW_026692929.1:0-40000 GCF_021218885.2 Marmota monax
TACTTACAATTTTTCTAATTCTTTTTATTTATTTATTTATTTTTATTTTTATTTTTTTATGTGTCAGGGCCTCATTTAATTGCTTAGAGTTTCACTAAGTTGCTGAGGTTGGCCTTGAACTTGTTATTCTCCTGCATCAGCCTCCTAAATTAGAGGGATTATAGTTGTGAACAAACATGCCTTGCCAATTTTTTAATTTTTAAAAGTGAATTCTACAAAGTTGACATTAATATTTTACAGAGGAGGAAACTGACTATAATTAAGCTATTTGTCTCAATGTGTATGGGAAATAAGTATTAACTTTTACTAAATCACACTGCTCCTGGAATTATAACACTGCTGTAGTCATTAAAGTTTCATTTATAACCGGCCAACCAATGTTTTACTGTTCTTTCAAAAGTTATATTCTATGTTAAAATGCTTAGGTTAATGCATGAAGATCCAATAAAAATCATTTTGTGATATTTACAAGGCCTAAGAAGAAGACTGTTTCATTGAAGGGGCTAATCTAGATCATGTGCTAGCCCTGAAAGTGGATAAGTTGCAAAGTAACAAGGTAAAGAAACAAAGAGGCAAAACCATTCTATCAATACCAAAATAGTTACCTTGTTTGGATGATGCCTTTTCTCCCAACCCCTGACCCTTTCATAGTCCCTACAGGGAAAGGTGGCACCACTTCTGGCTGTTCCACAACATAACCCATTCTGCAGTACTCACAATATGGGCAACCTGGGGGTCAGTGTGTACCTTTTCAGAAACAAACACATTTGCCAAAATGTAAGGAAAGGGGAAATATTTAATACCAAATTTAAAGAGTAGATATATAATTATTACACATGCATGTTTATGAAATTTATTTTTGTCATATGTATATAAAAAACAAAAATAGAATAAGGGTTAAAATCATATGTAACAAAATATATATTTGATTTTATATTTGACTGTAATTGGGGAGATTTTTGTTTTCTGGCGATGTCTTCCTGAAGCTTTAACATTTCCTAAGATATACATATTTTTTTATAATTAGAACACAATGCTAAAAAGAAATATTTTAAGGATCATATTACACATATTATATTATTTGAAAATCTAATATAGTATAATTTTATTATTTATGACATATATTTTAAAATATACTATTATCTTGCAAGAAATCAATTTTGATATTTTTCCCAAAATGTACAACATTTAAAAAATTATATTAGAATGAAAAGTCATATATTTTTTTTCTTACATACAGAATGACTTATCTGGTAATCATAAAAGATCAATGAATGCTTTTTCAGAAACATCAGCTGATCATTCATAATTCTCAATAATATTATGAGTAAGAGGAAATTAATATAGGTATGGGTAGATGAAACTGCATTTATTAGCCAGCAAAAAAATCTAAAATTTCCATAATATGCAAATTAAGAACAACAGCAAGGTAATTATCATAGTTTTGATATCTTGCAAAATTCTGTTTTGCTGAGGCTTATGAACTTATTAAAAGAGTGACATGTGCCAATGGAAACGTGATAGTAATTTTTATGTAAGTGGAAATAGTAAGTGATAATATCTAAGAGTATAAATGCAGGGAAGACTTTTTTCACTTTAGGAATCTTAATTATCTACTCATGGAAGTTATATCAATATTTAAATGAAGTAATCTAAAAATATTTTAAGGTGACAGAAAAATTTTTCAAGTGACAACTCATGATATTTTCTTTTTATTAAAGATAAAATCTCATGAGCATAAGAGATGGTATCTTTTTGTTCTTTCTTTCTTTTTTAAAGAGAGAGTGAGAGAGAGAGAATTTTTAAAATATTTATTTATTTTTTTAGTTTTCGGCGGACACAACATCTTTGTTTTTATGTGGTGCTGAGGATCGAACCCGGGCCACATGCATGCCAGGTGAGCATGCTACCGCTTGAGCCACATCCCCAGCCCCCTTTTTGTTCTTTCAATGGTAGTGGAAAGCCTACTGTGCATCCAACACTGTCACAGAGCTTGCTTTCCAGAGGCTGATAGTATGGTTGTTGTTGTTGTTATAAAAAATGATTCAATATAATCAAAATTAATCTAACAGACCTGAATAATTAAACAATAATTTTTGAATTCAATATATTACTTGTGTCATAATTTAACTAACAAAGGAGAAATAATCATTATGAACAGGAATAATTGTTTTATTTATTGGCTTAAGTTGCTTTTTATTTTTTAATGTTGTTTTTAATAGTAACAGTGTCTCATAATCACTTACTGTTCTGAGTGCTAACATATTATTTTTAATTTTCAGTCCAATCCTTCAGGTTGAACAGGGTAATAACTTTATTTTTTAAAATATTATTTTTGGGCTGGGGTTTGTGGCTCAAGTGCTAATGTGCTTGCCTGGCATGCGCGGGGCACTAGGTTCAATCCTCAGCACCACGTAAAAATAAAACATAAAGATGTTGTGTCCACTGAGAAACTAAAAAAATAAATATTAAAAAATTCTCTCTCTCTCTCTTAAAAAAACATAATTTTCTAATTGACTTTAATTAATTAATTAATTTTTGGTACTGGGGATTGATCCCAGAGGTGCTTAATCACTCAGCCACATCCCCACACATTGTTTTGCAACTTTTAATTTTACTTTATTTGAAATGTCACACATTTTAATTTTACTTTATTTGAAATTTGAGACAGGATCTCACTCAGTTGTTTAGGGCCTCACTAATTTACCTCACCTTCCAGAGTTTTTGGGAATACAGGTGTGCACTTGTGCACCCAGCAATAGCTCCACTTTATGAATGGCATACAGAAGACACAATAATTTATCAAGTTGCCCACATTTGCAACTGGAAAGCTGTAGAGTGAAATAGGCAGTCAGTGTTGTTCTATTGGCTGCACTATGTAGACAAAAGGAAAATAGATATAACTAAGACCCCATAATTTGGAGTTGAGCTATTTTTCAACAATTACTTATTCAGCATAATGAATTCAGTTGTTGTGATAGTATAAATAAGGCATATACTTAACCTGTTAGCAGCTCACAAAAGCAAAGAAGATAAGAATGAATGATAATTTCAATATGAAATTACAGGTTGCTGAATCAAATTTAGAAAGTATTGGTGTAAATACAAGAGGCTATGTGGATGTACACAAATAAGTGCACACACACACACACACACACTTCTTTTTAATACTTCTTCCCTCTTACTGTTCTTTCCTCTTATACACTTATGTTTATTTCTCTTTTCTCCCTCCCTTTCTGTCTCCTTCTCCATCTTCATCTGCATCTCTATCTCCCTATGTCTTCTTTTCTGTCTGAATTTCTCATTTTGTAGCTTCCAATAAATGTTTTCACAAGTTCTTTTGTTCAGTACCTGAGTTTAACTTGAAACAACACTGGGCTTCAAATACTCGGTTTATGACAGTTAAGAAAACTTTTCACTCTTGGAGCATTCCATTCTCTCCAGGGAGGACAAGAGGATTATAGATTTTAATGTTGATTATTATGCAACCCTGAAGGTAGTAAAGACTCAAGAACCCATATTCTCTGATGAACAAAAATACTGATGTAAGAAAAGCAGGATGAGAACTGTCCCTTTATATTTGAAAGTTTTAATTGAGAAACACAACATGCAGTTTAATTTTCTATTTGATGTTTACTGTTATTTTGTGAAACACACATGTGTTTCAGAATGCCTAAATATCATAGAAAGACACAAACTATATCTTAAGTATCATTTAGACAGAATAAGGCACATACAGAAGTTTAAGCTGAGTGCTCTCAGAAAACCTAATATAAATCACGTCAGGCATTCTGTTAGAGGAAGGAGTAAACACAATTTTATTTTGTAGAAAAAATCTACCTCATAAAAATAGAAAAAGCAATCATGAAATTTATCTGGAAAAATAAGAGACCCAGAATATCTAAAGCAATCATTGGCAGGAAGAGTGAAGCAGGTAGCATCACTGCACCAGACCTAAAATTATACTACAGAGCAATAGTAACAAAAACAGCATGTTATTGGCATCAAAACTAGTAGACCAACAGTACAGAATAGAGGACACAGAGACTAACCCACAAAATTACAATTTTCTTATATTAGATAAAGGTGCCAAAAACATGCATTGGAGAAAAGATATCCTTTTCCACAAATGATGCTGGGAAAACTGGAAATCCATGTACAGGAAAATAAAATTAAATCCCTATCTCTTACCATGCACAAAACTCAACTCAAAATGTATCAAGGACCTAGGAATTAAACCAGAGAATCTGCATCAAATAGAAGAAAAAAATAGGCCCTAATCTTCATCGTGTGGGATTAGGCCTCAAATTCCTTAATAAGACTCCTGTTGGGCAATAATTTAAACCAAGAATCAATAAATCAGATGGACTAAAACTAAAAAGTTTCTTTTCAGCAAAAGAAACAGTCTGTGAGGTGAAGAGAAAGCCTACATCCTGGGAGCAAATCTTTAACCCTCACACATCAGATAGAGCACTTATCTCTAGGGTATATAAAGAACTCAACAAGCTAAGCACCAAAAAAAAAAAACACAAATAACCCAATCAATAAATGGGACAATGACCTGAACAGACCCTTCTCAGAAGAGGATATACAATCAGTCAACAAATATATGAAAAAATGTTAATCATCTCTGCAATTAGAGGAATGCAAATCAAAGCTACTCTAAGATATCATCTCCCTGAAGTCAGAATGGCAGCTATTATGCATAAAAAACAACAATAAGTGTTGGCAAGAATTTGCTGAAAAAGTACACTCATATATTACTGGTGGAACTGTAAATTGGTGCAGCCAATGTGGAAAGCAGTATGAAGATTCCTTGGGAAACTGGGAATGGAACCACAATTTCACCCAGCTATCCTACTTCTAAGTCTATACCTAATGGAAAATAGCATACTACAGGGACACAGCCACATCAATGTTTAAAGCAGCACAATTCACAATATCTAAACTGTGGAACCAACCTTCAGTGTTGCTTTGGGTCACTCGTCTACCTCAGTCACAGTGGGTGTGGGGGATCTAGAGGCAAAACATAGACACCGAGAGCTGGTGAGATCTGGCAGGTGGCAACTTCAGTTGGCCTCCAGCAGGCTCATTTAATGCAGAAGTGATTACAATTGATATAGGGCATATCCTCCAATCATACATAAGCAAGCAGATTGTATAACATTTAGAAAACAATCATCTTATTGTTAGTCTGTAAACAAGTCAGGATGGCGCCTGGCATTTTGCCAGAGGAAGTGGTTTGTGAAGTAACTCCAGTGAGCCATTAAGTGTGGTGATTCCTTATTGGTTGACTGCTGTATCGAGTTTATGTTAATTAAGATAAGCTGTGTGGAATATATAAATACCTCTGTTGTCCTACAATAAACAGCTCCCACTCCTGCTGTATCAATCTACACAAGTTGCTCATCACCCCGCCCCCCATTATTTTGCTGCAGCCGGACTGCGGCATCTTGTAATCAAAGTAACCACACTTTGAGGAAGCTCTAAATATTGCTATGCAGTGAAAGGCAGACTGGTAGGATCACGGTCCCTATGAAAAGGTGACCATATGAGTTGGGGGAATTATGCCCTGAGGCCCCTGTCTCTTGGTTCCCTGGCAATGCTGACCTCAATCGCTGAGGATGTGGTTTCTCAGGCTGCTTGCTAGAACATAGAGCCCCATCCTGCAGGTGTTCCTGTCAGGCCTGTATGAGTGTAGGTTTCTCAAGCACTCTGAGCTGCTTGTAGCTGATAGCTGCAAACCAAGAGTTACTCCTACATTTCAGTAGATGAATGGATAAAAAAAAAAACATGGCACATATACACAATGGAATATTACTCAGCAATAAAAGAGAATAAAATCATGGCATTTGCAGGTAAATGGATGCAGTTGGAGAAGATAATGCTAAGTAAAGTTAGCTAATTCCAAAAAGACAAATGGTGAGTGTTTTCTCTGACATAAGGTGACTGACTCATAGTGGGGTAGGAAGGGAGAGCATGGGAGGAACAGAGGAACTCTAGATAGGGCAGAGGGGTGAGAGGGGAAGAGAGGGAGCAGGGGGTTAGCAATGATAGTGGAATGTGATGGACATCATTATCCAAAGTACATGTATAAAGACATGAATTGGTGTGAACACACTTTATATACAAAGAGAGATATGAAAAATTGTGCTCTATATGGGTAATAATAATTGTAATGCATTTCATTGCCATGTATTTAAAAAATAATATCAATTTGAAAAAGGTAGAAAATCTAAAGGTAGAATAAATGATGTTTGGGATCTCCATAAAAAATGCATTTCTTGTTTTTTTTTCATGCATAAAATACTTAGAGAAAAATATAAAGGATAAAGAAACTTCCTCCATAGTAATGTCAATATAATATAATTATTACACTAATTGCTTTATTCCCCTTACATTATTTTTTGGTAAAACAAAGTTTTTTTAATTTCTTATTTTTTTTGGTTTAACTAATGTGCTATTATATATGTATATATGGTATTTATAATAATCCATTTTAGTGTTTATAAAATGTCAAATTGGTAGTTATCTTTCCATAATTTTCCCCTATTGGGCATTTATGTTGTTTTAATTATTTGACATTATACTTTATAATTCATATCTTTCTCTATGTAGTTTCTTTTTATCCAAACTTGAGATTACATTCTTAAGAAAAAACATGAAATGAAAAGGCCAAGTCAAATATAAAAACTCAGTTTTGGCTGTTGAAACTTGCATAGTATATTCTTTAGCCTATTCAAAGAGGTTAAAATAATTCATAATGCTATGAGAATTTTTTTTCTTTCTACCAACCATAACAATGGGCACAACTAAAACCTGCATCATTGGTAGTATGATACAAAAATCACTAGCTTTATTTGTATTGTTGAATTACTAGTGAATGGAAATATTTGACCATATGTTCATGTGATTTTTGGTTTGAACAATTTGTCTGATTATTAATGTGTCCTAAATAATTCTTTTGGATTTTCTTTTTTTTTTTCAAAAATATGTTATATGTGTTACTCTCTTTCCATGTTTGCTGAAGAAGTTTTCAACTCTTTCTCTTTCAGTGTCAATTTTCATATTCCGAGTCATCTTAGTGTTCCCAGATCTGCTTTCATTATCTTTTCTCCTTTACTTCTAAAGTGGGCATCCCTCAATCAGCTGGCAACATGAAGGCACTATCATATCTGAGCAGCACAGTTCACTAAGCAATATCAGAGACAGGTCTTTTGGTGATAAGAAACCCTTATCAGAATGCTGGAGAGCAGAGACAAAAGACAGTAAAAACTTCCCAAAGATATTTTGGTAATCAAGATGTCAATTTGCTTTTTTTTTGTTAATGATATCCATTATATACATAAATGAATGTAGAGCACACTTGCTTTTATCTAAATCTTCAAGTCTCTTGCTGAACTTAGAAGCAATTTCTGTAAAATCCTTCACTACAGAAAACAGAACATCTGAAATAGAAGTTGGAATCATCAGAATCTTTACAAATAGAATTTCTAATGTTTTAAGAAACCAAACTAAAGTCAAATGTTGCTTTTGATAAAAATAATTTAAGATTACAGATCTATTAGAGGCAATAAATAAAGCTGACAGTATTATATAGAGAAGTATGCAGAATTTTTAAACACTGACATTCTATGGATAAACAATTCTCTGATGAACAGTGTAAGAACAAGTGGAGAGTCCAAGCATTGAAGGGTTCAGAAGTAAACACAGAATCTCACTAAGGAGATGGAAGGATGGTCAGACCAGTATAAAGAAAATTAACAGCATAAGAAAAACCCATGAAGGAATTACTTTTCATCTATGCACAGTGGTGGACTTCTGTAATCTCAGCAACTTGGAAGTCTGAGATAATGGGATTAGAATTTCATGGCCAGCCTGGATGACTTAGGGAGATCCTGTCTCAATTTTAAAAATTATATAAAATGAGGCTGGGGATGCAGTTCAGTGGTAAAGTCCCCTGGGTTTTTTCCGTCAGCAAAAAAAGAAAAAAATAATAAAAATGTTGATTTATGGCTTTTGATAATTTCCCAAGGTGCTTGAATTTTTGTTATTGATCATTTGTTGTTTATCATTTATGAAAATGGAGGTAGATAATAAAAATAAAGAAAAGTTGAAACACTTTTCACCTGATAAATAGGTACCAGATGGGAAAATTACAGAACTCAGATAAGAAATTACTGTTTTTAGTTATGCAGTTTTATAAAGTACTTGAGATTTTATAAACAATATATGTATGTTACTTTGCTAAAAATGAAAATATAAGTTTATCATGGTAGCAGAAACAACAATAGGAATGGAAAATGACTTTTGTATATTCATTGTGTATTATGCCACTTTTAAAGAGTTATCATTTATTTAAGATTTGGATCTATAAGAGATAAAAATAGATTATTTATGTAGATATTTATATGGATTAATTTTAAATGAAAATGAGTGTCAAAGACATTATGCTATGTGCAGGTAGGTGAATTCCACTTTTAGGTATGTGTACAAAACACCAATTTAAATATATGGAAATATATGGAAGATGTCTAGAATAGAGGAAGGGAAACAGGGGGAGGGAGGAAGGCAGGGAAATAGGAAGTCTTGGGGGCTGAAATGGAACAAATTATATTCTATGCTCTATGACTACATCAAAATGTTAAAGAGACAATTACTACATGATTTAAATGACTTAACGGATGCATTACCACCAAATAAAAGAGAAAATGTACTTAATAGAACACAAGTAAGTTTGCAGTCAGGTGTACTGAGGCCAGGTGGCAGTGAACAAGGGTTCAGGACATAAGATACAGGAGCCACCCCATTTAGGACCAGCACTGCCAAGCCCTGTGACATCTTTTTTGTGCCTTCATATACTTCACCTCCTCTAGTGCTTGAGCCCCTTTTTGAAATACAAAATATTTGTTTAGTTAAAATAGATGTATAAATAATCTTGAAGAAATTGATGAAAAAGAATTACCCAAATCTTTAATATTTTGTGCTCTGTCTGAAGCAATTTTGAGTCTTTGGAAGAACACGTGAAAGTCATTACCAGATCCCAATTTATAACTCCATTTAGGGAAAAAATACAAAATTATTTTAGAGTAAAATTTTATCAAGTTCTGATTAAAGTATCCTATTATGATAGTCTTAGATATGCAGAAAAGGGGAATGAGAGGAACATTAATTGGATCACAAAACATACAGTTTTATGGCTATTCTATGGGTTACTATTTTATGACTCCCTTTTTAAAAAGATTCCTGAAATTGGAAAGTATTTTCTTTCAGATTAGTTCATTTAACTTCTATATTTTTGTATGTGATATAGTGAAAATAAGTAACTATTTTTTAGGTAACTCAGAAGTAAATTGTGCTCTTATTACTTTTAAGTATCCATATTGTTGACTTCAACAATTTTTTATACAATATAATCATACCAGTGAATAAGCATAATTGTCAATGAAAATATTAAACATTATTTATTTACAACTTAGTAACACATTTTGTAGGAAAAATTAATCTGTTGATACACAGTATGTAGAACTACAGATAAATATTTAAGAAAAAGATGTTGAGGAAGATAAGGTTTGTTTTTTCCTGACTTTCCATGACAGATGTTAGTAAAGATTTATCAGAAATGATGTCAGATTGCTCTGAACTTCTACTGAAGCAGTGCTTCCTTCACTCCATAGAAGAGTCTTCCCTGGCCTGGGGAGGGGAGTCATACTTGTAATCCCATCAACTCAATAGGCTGAGACAAGAGGATCACAAGTGTGAGGCCAACTTCAGCAATTTAGGGAAAGATTTTTACAAAATACAAATAAAAAAGGACTGGGGATATAGCTCAGGGTTATCCATACTGAGTTCAATCCCCAGTACCACAAAAGAAGAAAAAACTTCATGGAACTACTGAACTACTCTAGCATTCTAAAAACAAAGTGGATCTTAAAAGAACAGGCCTACAAAAATCACAGAATTGTTTTCTTTATACTCCTATTCTAACCCCTTCTAAATTGCCTTCTTTCCTTTTATTTTTTCCTTTTTTTCTTTCTTTTTTTTTTTTTTTTTCTTTTTTTTTTTGGTACTGGGGATTATACCCAGGGGCAGTTTACCAATTAGCTACATCCCCACACCATTTTTAAATAGGGTCTTACTAATTTATGAGTGCTCCTACAAATTGCCAATACTGTACTTGAAATCATCCTGTCTGAGCCTTGAGTCACTGGGATTATAGGTGTGAGCCACTTGCACCAGATAATTTTTATTTTATTTCTTAATAGAATTACAATAATGCAAATTTACTTATGGGGGTTTTCCAAATACCTTTGGAAATGGAAGTTTTCCAAATTTCTTTGGAAATGGACTAGTGATGTGGGAAGAAGATGATATCTAAGTGCATGAGTGTAAGGGAAAACATGAGTGAAGAAATGATCTTTCTCTAAGATTGATTTGAAGAAGCTGGGAGCAGTGATTGATGCCTGCAATTGCAGCTGCTAAGGAGGCAGAAGCAGGAGAACTGCAAGCTCAAAGTCAGCGGTAAACAACTTTGCAAGACTAAAAGGGCATGTGAGGTCTAGGGATGTAGCTCAGTGGTAGAATCTGGCCCACCATGGTAGAGGCCCTGGGTTTTGTTCCCAGAATTATAAAGATAAACAAATAAAGTAAAAAAAGGAAAAGAAATGGCATTGCCATTGAACATTTAACTTAGCTATTTTGTTTAAATATTGGACATTATTATTATTATTATTATTATTAACATTATTAAAAGAAAATCAAAGGAGACATAGAGACAAGATGCAGAGGCAGGAAAGGGAAAGAAAGAGTGGCTGTCTCTACAAGCAGCTGTGTTTATTTATATCAAAAGTTACATAGATCATCAGTACAATAACTACATTATGGTATAATATTCCTTTAATCCCAAGTGCTAGACAACTGAGATCAAATCCATTCTAATTAAAACACAGAGCCCTTTTCTACAAGGACAACAGCATAGAAACTAGATATTGTGCCTGTGTAGTTATTTTACCAGCTTCAAAGATAAACTGTTTTGCTTCAGATTGGCTTTAATTCTTTCCTGTCCTTTGTAGAGTGATGCAGTTATTGATTTATTTTTTTTTATTTTAATCTAAGAATATCTTTGATCCCACTCTACACTGGAAATTTCTCCAGGCCTCACATTTTAGATCACATTTCCCATGGCCACCAGCAAAGGCAGTAATTTAGTTTGGCTCTGCCTGACCCATCTGAAGAATACATGGGGAAAAGGTCAAGAATTCCTAGCTCAGGGAACTTTGTGGGCAACTTAATTTATAATTTATATTATAGTTATATATTTTTTAAATATCTTTATTTTATTTGGTGTTAACGATTGAACCCAGTGCCTCACACATGTGAGGCATGTGCTCAACTACTAAGCTACAACCCCAGCCCCTATTTTATTGACACACTTTAAATTGCTCAGGCTGGCCTTCAACTTGACATCCTCCTGCCTTCATCTTCTGAGTGGCTGAATTACTTGTGTACACCACTGTGATAGCTCCAATTTACTTATTATTACAAAAAGTAAAGAAAAATGGAAAAATGTGAAATAGTTTCTTTACTTACTGAATTTGAGAAATAGTGTTTTAAAAAAGAATAAATCATATTCCCAAACTTGATTGTTTAATTTGGGTACCTCCCTTTCCTGGCATATTTCACCAATATTCTGTTGTGCTAATGTAAGGGTTTTAGAAGGAACAAGAATTCTTACCTGATCTTTTAGTCTTTCAATGTACATATATGTGTGTATACAATTCATGGTCTGGTAAATTTTTACAACATTGCTTTTTAGAAATGATTTTGGATTCTAAAAGTACAGCTGCACTCAGGGGACCCATAATTTGTAAATATAAGGGCTTTCTAGCAATAAATGAAATTTTCTAACACCATCCTCTCTTCAGTAAAGTAAAAAAGTTGATATTTATTAAGAAAATCTGAGCAGGCATTGAGGCAAATGCCTGTAATCCCAGCCACTCATGATGCTGAAGCAGGAGAACCATAAGTTTGAAGCCAGCCTCTGCAATTTAGTGAGGACCTAAGAAATTTAGCTATATCCCATCTTAAAATTTAGAAATAAGGAAATACATAAGTAAAAAATCCTGGGGATGTACCTCAGTGCTAAATTGTCCCCGTGTCCAATTCCCAGTACGAAAAAAAAAAAAAAAGATTAAATTGAATTTTAACATAATAAAATAATAAAGGGCTGGGGATGTAGTTCAGTGGTAAGGCACACGTGGATTCAAAGAAAAAAAATATATATATATATATATATATATATATATATATATATATAGAGAGAGAGAGAGAGAGAGAGAGAGAGAGAGATTACTATATACTTTCCCAAAGTACTTATAAAGGTGCTGTAGGGTTGTTGAGGGTGTTGAGAATTAAATGATTTAATTTTGTTAGATACTGTGCTTTTTTGTTTGTTTATTGTTGGTTTTGGTGTTTTACAAAATCCAGATAACTCATGTCTGGTTCTTGTGTAAATGCAGGTTAAAAAATGCAGGTAAAATCTAAATATGTTCTGCATTGCTTGGGAGAAAACAATGAATGTTTCACTTAAAGTTTTCAAAGCTTTTAAAATTAACTTTTCATTTTGTCTGGAGAAATAAAGACCACTTTTCCCTGAGAAAATCTACCCAAGATCCTTCCAAGATGGGTCTGAAAACTGATTACAGATTGAGAGAAAAGTTTCAGGTTTGTTTCACTTTCCTTTGAACACTTCACTGGTATTACTGCCACCACAAGAATGGGAGAATAATATTGGATTTTTATGTGGCAATGTTCTTGTCCAACCTTTACCTGTATTATTATTATTACTATTTTTCCCCCTGCTAAATCTTACAACCAGAAACCCTGAAATCAAGATTGTTTAGAAGTCGTGGATGGTTGGATGGTAAAAGCCAACAATGGACAATAATTTGGTTTGGCAACTTCATTTTTTCAAGTCCTATGCATATTTCCAAACAGAACAGGGTCCTAATTTGGCACTGCTTCTTAAAGAATTTTCTTCCACAATTCTAACTATGAAGAGCAGTCCAGAAGCGCTACTCTCCTGCAGGGAGCTCTTCTGGGACTCCCACCAAAAGCTTACTGCCCATTGGCTCCACTGGGCCCTCAGAGAGATGACTGGGGAACCATCTCAGCTTTTTTGATGAAGTGCACCAAATCTCTGGTCCATCCGCAGGACACGATTTCTGCCCATGATCTGTGCACACCATCCTTCTTTCGCTACTTTGTGTGTTTGCAAATTCTGATGCCTTTCCCAAATTAGATGGAATATCTTTTTATGTATTTGAAAATTTTTTCATATCCTTTGCCCATTTTAATTAACTTTTTGCTTTGTATGAACTCTTTAAATGTTAAAGAATCTCAACTTGTAATACGCTGTATTGTTTTCTAGTTTGCCATTATATAAAGAAATTATTTTTATATATATAAAAATGGTAAATGTATTGATAATAAAAAGACTTTCTGAACTGTCATGGTGGAACACACCTGTAATCTCAGTGGCTGGTTTGGCTGAAGCTTGAGGATTTTGAGGTCAAAGCCAACCCCAGGAACATCAATTCACTAAGCAACTCAGGGACTGTCTCTAAATAAAATATAAAGAAGGGCTGGGAATTTGACTCAGTGTTCAAGTGCCACTGAGTTCAGTCCTTGGACCACCCCTTCCCCAAAACAAACAAATAAACAAACAAATAAAAAAGAAATAAAGAAAAGAAACAAAAAAGCTTTCTGGAACCTCCATTATCCTGAATATTCTGGCTGGTGCCTAACTTTATATGCTTCTTTATTTCACTCTTGTGTCAGGCTCACTCCAGACTCAATGGTTTTCATTAGGCATTAAAAGTTATACTTTCTCCCACTTAATTATCCCTGCCAAACACTCTAATCATGTTTTATCTCTAAGGTCAGATTTGTCTTTCTTACAGTCATCTGAGTACACTTTTTCATCACTAATGGCCACAGTGACTAGTATTTTCCTTCATAACATTCAACCTTATTGAAAGTAAGTGATTACTCTTATACCTATCTCTTCAACGCCTTGCTCCAGAAGTACAAGTTTGCTTTCATGACAACAGTAAGCTTTCCATAGAGTAGTAACTTGCTTTCTTTCTGGTCTTTCCTTGAGGCTACCACATATTGTTAATAAATAAGAATGAAAGAATGCATCCATATTCATGAGTCACTGAATAAAATACATACTAACCAACAAAAAATCTTCAATTTCAGTGAAAGCAGCCCACACTGAACTATATAAATCTCCAATATGTATGGATTTAGTCATGTAATTTCAGGGGGTGATACATTTTTTTGAATAAACACAGCATTATGTATATATTTTAAATTTATTTTTCACCCTGTGAATTGAACCCAAGTGCACTTAACCAAAGAGTTACATCCCCAGAATTTTAACTTTTTTTTTTTCTTTTGAGACAGGGTCTTCTAAATTACATAGGGCATGGTTAAATTGCTGAGGCTGGCATGGAATGTGAGATCCTCCTGCTCAACTCCCATAGTAGCCGAATTATAGTCACCAGTGGCTGTCATGCCTAAACATTAACATTTTTTAAAATTTTTTCAAATTGATATTTAAAAAAATAATTGACAGTGCAATGCACCACAATTCTTGTTACACATATCCAGCACAAATTTTCATATCTCTGGTTGTATATAAATGTACATGTACATTGCATAATGATATCCATCACATTTCAACATTCTTGCTGAAGCCTTGCCTTTTCCCTTCCCCTTCCCTTCCTCAGTTCTACCCTTTCTAGAGTTCATCTATTCTTCCCTTGTCCTTCCTCCCTACCCCACTAAGAATTAGCCTCCTTATATCAGAGAAAACTTCAGCATTTGATTTTTGTGGATTGGCTATCTTCACTTAACATTATTTTCATTATTTTCCACTTACCTGAAAATGCTATGAGTTTATTCTCTTTTATTGTGAGTAATAATCCATTGTGTATATACACCACATTTTTTATCCATTCATCTACTGAAGGGCGTCTAGGTTGGTTTCACAGTTTAGCTATTGTGAATTGGGCTGCTTAACATTGATGAGGCTGTGGCTCTGTAATATGCTGTTTTTAAGTCCTTTGAGTATACACCGAGGAGAGAAATGGCTGGGTCAAATGGTGGTTCCATTCCCAGTTTTCCAAGGAATCTCCATACTGCTTTCCACATTGGCTGCACCAATTTGCCCTCCCACCAGCAATGTATGAGTGTACCTTTTTCCCCACATCCTCGCCATCACTTATTGTTTGTCTTTGTAATATCTGCCATATTGACTGGAGTGAGATGAAATCTTAGAGTAGTTTTGATTTGCATTTCTATAATTGCTAAAGATGATGAACAATTTTTTTCATATATTTGTTGATTAATTGTATATCCTCTTCTGAGAAGTGTCTGTTCAGTTCCTTGGCCCATTTGATGATTGGGTTATTTGGGGGTTTTTTGGTACTTAGTTTTTTGAGTTCTTTACATACCCTAGAGATTAGTAATCTATCTTTTTTTTTTTGTTAAAGAAATATTTTATTTTCTTACTATTTTAAACATCCAATTAATCATTTTTTTTTCTATTTGGCAAAATAAAACAAAATGAATTCAATGACCATCATTAATATGTAAATATTTTGATGCTACTTTTTATTTTTTTAATTGATTTTATTATTTTTATAAATCCACGACAACAGTGGAATGCATTATTACACATATAGAGCCCAATTTTTGTATCTCTGTATATAAAGTATATTCACTTCAATTTATGCCATTATAATGTACTTTTTTGCATTACAATTCTTAATATACATATATATCACAATTTTTTATATCTCTTTATATGAGTTATGTTGACACCCAATTCAAGTCATCATACATGTATTTTGTATAATTATGACCATCACATTCTACCATCCTTGCTCATCCCCTTACCCATCCCTTTCCCTCCCACCCATCTTTCCTACCTAGAATTAATCTAATACTACCATGTTCTCCTTCTCTACCCCACTATGAGTCACCCCCTTATATCAGAGAAAACATTTGGCATTTGGTTTTTTGGGGATTGGCTCACTTCTGTTAGCATTATGTTTTCCAATGCCATCTATTTACCTGCAAATGCCATGATTTTTTTAATGCTGAATAACATTCCCTCGTGTATAAATGCCACATTTTTTATCCATTCATCCACTGAATGACATCTAGATTGGCTTCACAGTTTAAATATTGTGAATTGTGCTGCAATAAACATTGATGTGGTCCATGCATTCTATCATATCATAATGGAATGAAATTAGAAATCAACAACAAAATAAAGAATAAAAATTTCTGCATCACATGGAGACTGAACAATATGCTACTGAATGAACAATGGGTTACAGAACATATCAAGGAGGAGATTAAAAAATTCTTAGAGGTAAATGAGAACACAGACATAACATATCAAAATCTCTGGGACACTATGAAAGAGGGACTAAGAGGAAAATTCATTGCATGGAGTTCATTCCTTAAAAGAAGAAAAAGTAAACTAATAAAAGACCTCACACTACATCTCAAAGCCCAAGAAAAAGAAAAGCAAATCAGCAGCAAAAGCTGTAAAAGCCAAGAAATAATTAAAATCAGAGCTTAAATCAATGAAATTGAAACAAAAGAAACAATTGAAAAAAATGACAAAAGAAAAAAAGTTGGTTCTTTGAAAAATAAATAAAATTGTCAGACCCTTAGCCATGCTATGAAGAGAAAAGAGAGAGAACTCAAATTACTATCATACGTGATGAAAAAGGCAATATAACAACAGACATTACAGAAATACAGAAGATAATAAGAAATTATTTTGAAGCCTTATACTCCAATAAAATAGAAGATAGTGAAGGCATCGATATATTCCTTAAGTTACATGATCTGCCCAGATTTAGTCAGAAAGATATACACAATTTAAACAGACTAATATCAAATGAGGAAATAGAAGAAGCATCAAAAGACTACCATCCAAGAAACGTCCAGGACCAGACAGATATATAGCCAAGTTTTACAAGACCTTTAAAGAAGAACTAATGCCAATACTCTTCATTCTGTTATAGGAAATAGAAAAAGATGAAGTACGTCCATATTCATTCTATGAGGCCAATATCACCCTGATTTCAAAACCAAAGACATTTCAAAGAAAGAAAACTTTAGTACAATATCTCTAATGTACATAGAGGCAAAAATCCTCAATATAATCTGGCAGATTGAATACAAAAACATCCAAAAGATTGTGTACTTTGATCAAGTGGGATTCATCCCAGGGATGCAAGGTTGGTAAAACATACAGAAATCAATAAATGTAATGCATCATAACAATAGAATTAAAGATAACAATCATATGGTCATCTCCATAGATGCAGGAAAAAGAATTTGATAAAATGCTTTTATGTTCAAAACATTAAAAAAAAACTAGGGATAACAGGAACATATCTCAATATTGTAAAGGCTATCTATGCTAAGCCTCAGACCAACATCATTATAAATGGAGAAAAACTGAAGGCATTCCCTCTAAAATCTGGAACAAGTAGGGATGCACTCTCTCACCCCTTCTATTTAACATCGTTCTTGAAACACTGGCCAGAGCAATTAGACAGATGAAAGAAATTAAAGGAATAACTATATGTAAAGAAGAATGTAATGTAGCACTATTTGTTGATGATATGATTCTATACCTAGAACACACACACACACACACACACACACACACAAATAAAACTCCACCAGGAAACTTCTAGAACTACTAAATGAATTCAGCAATGTGACAGGATATAAAATCAACACCCATAAATCAAATGCATTTCTGTATATCACTGACAAATCCTCTGAGAAGGAAATGAGGGAAACTACCCCATTCACAATATCCTCAAGAAAAATAAGATACTTGGGAGTCAACTTAACAAAAGAGGTGAAGGATCTATGCAATAAAAACTAAAGAACCCTAAAGAGAGAAATCAAAGAAGACCTTAGAAGATGGAAAGAACTACCTTGCTCATGGATAGGAAGAATTAGTACTATCAAAATGACCATATTACCAAAAGCACTATACAGGTTTAATGCAATTCTGATGAAAATCCCAATGGAATTCCTCTTGGAAATAGAAAAAGCAATCATGAAATTCATCTGGAAAAATAAGAGACCCAGAATGGCTAAAACAATTCTAAGCAGGAAGAGTGAAGCAGGTGGTATTGCTATACCAGAACTTAAACTATACTGAAGAGCAATAGGAACAAAATCAGCATTGTACTGGCATCAAAACAGGCTGGTAGGCCGGTGGTACAGAATACAGGACACAGAGAGTAATCCATAAAATAACAACTATCATATTTTAGACAAAGGTACCAAAAACATGCACTGGAGAAAATATAGCATCTTCAACAAATGATGCTGGGAAAATTAGAAATCCATATGCAACAAAATGAAATTGAATCCCTATCTCTCACGATGCACAAGAGTTAACTCAAAATGGATCAAAGATCTAGGAATTAACCAGAGACTCTGTATCGAATAGAAGAAAAATTATCCCTGAATCTTCATCATGTGGGATTAGGCCCCAACTTCCTTAAGAACTCCTATAGCACAAGAATTAAAACCAAGAATCAATAAATGAGATGGATTCACACTATGTTTTTTTCTCAGCAAAAGAAATAATCTGTGAGGTGAACCGGGAGCCTACATCCTGGGAGAAAAATTTTCCCCCTCACACATCAGATAGAGCACTAAACTCTAGGGTATATAAAGATCTTAAGAAGCAAAGCACCAAAAAAAAAAAAAAAAAACAATACATGGGCCAAGGACTTGAACAGACACATCTCAGAAGAGGATATACAATGAATCAACAAATATATGAAAAAATTTCATCATCTCTAGCAATCAGAGAAATACAAATCAAAACTACTCTATAATATCACCTCACTCCAGTCAGAATGCCAGCTATTATGAAGAGAAACAAAAATAAGTGTTGTTGAGGATGTGAGGGAAAAGATACACTCATACGTTGCTGGTGGGACTGCAAATTGGTGCAGCCAATGTGGAAAGCAGTATGGAGATTCCTTGGAAATCTGGAAATGGAACCACCATTTGACCCAGCCATTCCTCTCCTTGGTGTATACTCAAAGGACTTAAAAACAGCATACTAGAGGGACACAGCCACATTAATGTTTATAGCAGCCCAATTCAGAATAGCTAAACTGTGGAGCCAACCTAGATGTCCTTCAGTGGATGAATGGATTAAAAAATGTGGCATATATACACAATGGAATATTACTCAGCACTTAAAAAAAGATCATGGCATTTGCAGGTAAATGGATGGCATTAGAAAAGATTATGGTAAGTGAATTTAGCAAATCCCCCCAAAACAAATGCTGAATGCTTTCTCTAATATAAGTGGGGTGACTCAAAGTGGGGTACAGAGGGAGAGCACGGGAGGAAGATTATTCCTAGATGGGAAAGAGGGGTGGGAAGAAAAGGGAGGGAGAAGGGGAATAGCAAGGATAGTGGAAGGTGATGGTCATCACTATACTATATGAAATACATGTATGAAGATTTGAATTCGGTGTAAACATACCTTATATACAAAAAGAGATATGATAAATCGAGGTATATATGTGTACTAAGAATTGTAATGCCAAAAAAGAGACAGTACATGTATAGTGGCATAATTTGGCATGAACCTACTTCATATACAGTGTTATGAAAAATTATGCTGTAAATCGTAATAATGAGTGTAATGCATTCCACTACTGTCATGTATGTAAAAAATAGATTTTTAAAAAATAAAATATATCCAATTCATGTTGAAAGTATTCAAAAACTCCTGATACTTTTTCTTAAATTTCTTTATCTGACATAGGTAGCTCCTTTCCAAGCTCAGTAAACAGAGAGCCTTGAAAGAAAAGGTATTGCAGCCTTCAACCTGTGACCTCTAGTTGCAAAATATATAATATAAAATGCCCTTGTGGGGGCAGTTTTTTATTTTCTCTTTTGATTTTTTTACTGGTCTCTGAATTCAGGGTCTTAAATTCTTCTATGAAAGAATTTTTTTACCACTGAGATACATTTCCAGCCTTTTTCATTATATATTGAGTCAGGGTCCCCCTAAATTGCCCATGCTGATCTGAAACTTGCAACCCTCCTCCATCAGCCTCCCAAGTAGCATGAATCACCACTGCAGTTCATTCACTGGTCTTTATTTTCTCATAGAACTGGGAGTGTTTATTTTCATTCACTATAATTATATTCCCAGTTCTTAGAATATTGTCTGCAGGTAACACACTCTCTCTCACACACACACACACACACACACACACACACCACAAATATTCCTCAGTAAACATTTTGGAGGTAGGAATAAAAAATCTAAACCAGAAAAATAGGCAGGTGTAGTGGCACATGCTTGTACTCCTAGTTATTTAGGATGCTGAGGCAGAAGAATTACAAATTCAAGGTCAATTTGACAAATTTAGCATGGCCCTAAACAATTTAACAACCCACTGTCTCAAAATAATAAATATATAAATAAGGGTGGGGAATGTAGCTCATTGTTAAAGAACTCCTGCATTCAACTCTCAGTACCATAAATTAAAATATAATAAGAAAGGAAAAATAGAAGAAAGAAAGAAAAGAAAGATGTAAAAATAAATCAGAGATTTCAAAATTTAAACAACAGTAGAAGAAAAAAACAAATTATTAAAATTGTGAAGTTGTTGCTGTAGAGCAAAGTCTTATTTAATGAAATAATTATTTCAGTTAAAATGTCTCTTTGCAAAACCGAAGTCATGTGAACTTTCTTGCATCTGCCTCCAAACCTCATCAATTTTTTTTTACTCTACTTCATAAACCTAATCAGTATGATTTTATAAGTCCTTCCCACCATTTTCAGAAGAGGTAACCAACAGGGGCTATGGTCTTAGGTGAATCCCAAGTATTTAAGGAGGGCACTTGTCTGCAGAATGCCTTTACCTCTTAGGTACCTCTAAGGAGCAAACTGAATTCTCAGCTGCTGAGCTTTGGACACCTGAGAGTTACTGCTCATGGTAATGCTGGCAAATTTTCCAAAACTTACACCCCAGGGGTTTCCCATAGCTAACTCTGGTGACTTGGGAATTTAGAGTAAATACTTTCAAGCTGTATTCTCTCCTAAAAATTCTTTAAATTTACTTTTCAACCTACTTGGGTTTTTGTCCAAGTAGAAACCTACTTATTTTTTCTTGGTTAATATATATATATATTTACAGCAATTTTAAAAAGTGATATGAGTAATTTTCATTCTCTTCCCTTGTGCTTTATTAGATTTTGCAGGTTTTAAATGAAATATTTCTGCAGTTTTATCAATTTTGTAACCCATAAATTACTTATAATATTCACTATATTGAATGTATACAATAGTCTTTATGCACATAAATTTAAATTTTTTGGGGGGAGTGTGGGTACCAGGGAGTGAACTCAAAGCACTCAACCACTAAGCCACATTTCCAGGCTTATTTTGTATTTTATTGAGGGTCTGACTGAGTTCCTTATTACCTCACTTTTGCAGAGGCAAACTTTGATCTCAAGACCTTCTGCCTTAGCCCCCAGAGTATCTGGGATTATAGATGTGTTCCACCACCCTTGGTTCAAGTTTTAATGTATAGTTTTGATAGTAAAACCCTTGATGTAAAAGTCCTACATGTTGTCTTTTTACAATCTTCATTTCCCAAAATAGTTGAAATGATTTCCATTACATGCTACCAAACTGCAGAAATTTCCAAGTGGAAAAATTGATCACTACAGAAAAATACTAGAAATTAACATGAATTTATCATACCTCATCAACTGCATCTCTAAACTAAAGTGAAGTTTCTCAACTCTAGTATAGAGAGGAATGCACCATTGTTACCATTGTTAATTTATGCTCTCAGTCTCGCACTAATTTTTCTTTCTTTCTTTTTGTTGTACTCAGGGCTAATCTACCACTGTATTACAACCCATTTTGAAATGGTCCCACTAAGGTGCCAAGGCTGGCCATAAACTTAGTTTCCTTGTGACTCAGTCTCCCCAGTAGCTGGGATAGTAGGCATGCACCATTACACTGGGATCTCCAGTTGATTATGTTTTAAATAACAATAGATTAATTATTGCTGATTATTACTTCAGCATTCATACATATGAAGGCACTCTGATGGTCAGAACTGATTATGAGGAAAATTATTTTCTGTAATGAAAAGTAATAGAAAAAATATCTTTTTTATTTTCTCTTCAGTCCTGGGGCTAAATCTCAAGACCTTACATATGTTGGGCAAGTAAGTGCTCTACCACTGATTACATCCCCAGTAATTCATTTCTTTATTGCTACTGGGTATTGGACAGAGTGTTGCTCTAAACTGAGTTGCATAATCAACCCTTTCTTAGTTTTTATTCTGAGACATGATCTCAATAAATTGTTGCAGTTGGCCTCATATCTTTAATCAATTTGCCTCAGCTTCTCAAGTTGTTGGATGAGAGATGTACATCAATACACCCAGCTTACATTTTATTTTTTGAAAGAAATTGTTTAATTAATGTTACAGGTATAAATTCAACTTTTTGAAATTTCAGGAGTTGGAAGTTGAACCCAACAGTGATTAAATCAAGCCATCTTCAAATGAATTAAACTCAATGTTAATTGTCTTTACAGAAGCACAACCATGATTAGAGAGGCATAGAGCATAGACATTTGGCATAAAGACTGTCTCTATGTTTGTTACAGTTATGGAGTCACAGAGACAAAGCAAGAGATAGAACTATTTTAGATGAGCACTCAGAGTGATCAGCTAATGTAGGTAAGTCTGGAATCATCCTAAACATTCTTCTTTGTCCAAATATTGAACTTTTCCAAATGATTGAGAAAGATCCTTTTTAAAAATAAAGATCATGCTCATCTCGTTTTGTTCATTTGTGTCAGAACAAATTTGTCAGAACAAACCCAGCCTCTCTATCTTTTCTATATTTAGATTGTATTGCTAGAAGTTAATAGAAAATTTTGGCACAACTCAACTGAATAAGCAGGGATGTCCAAAACTCTTTTATATTTTTTATTCCCTCATCAAGACAGAAGGATAAGTCTCTCTTATTTTCCCCTTTCCTCTTACCCACTTCCCCTATATTTTCACTTTCAGAAATATGGTTTCAAAGGCCTTGCAAGACTTCCAGTGTGCATTTACATGCTCCATTTGCATGAATTACTTCTTACAACCTGTAACCTGTAACCATAGACTGTGGGCATACTTTTTGCCAACCCTGCCTCTGCCTTTGCTGGGAGGAAGCCCAAACACCAATGTGCTGCCCTGAGTGTAGAGAAACAGCAGAGAAGATAGACTTCAGGACCAACATTGTCCTCAAGAAGCTGGCTTTCCTTGCCAGATAGGCCAGACCTCACTCTGAGAGCAACTTTGGGAAGCAGCTTTGCAGGACACATGTAGACAAAAATGGGCTCTTCTGTGAGGTTGACAAGAGCTTGCTCTGTGCACCCTGCTCTGAATCACCCGAACATGCATTTCACGGCTATAGCCCAGTGTCATGTGTGGCTGAGGAGTACAGGGTGAGTGATGGTCATGAAGAAACTTGGAAGCTGAAACATCCAAATATGAGAGAAAGATGAGGACATATGATAGTGGGGCAGATGATCATGCAGATAGAGGTATTGTTGTTTCAGTATAAATTTCCCATTTTGACACTATGATCATAACTAAGTTGAATGCTCATGAAATAAAGTTCCCTAGAAACATTGTCCATATAACATGACATGGTGGCCATGCCAATAATCCTAGTTATTCACTATATAGAGACAGGAGAATCCCACACCACTCTGGGCAACTTAGCAAGACATTAACCTTTTTCTGTTTGTGTGTTTAAGGGGCTTGGGATACTGCTCCTGGTAAATATTTGTCTACCATATATTCAACCTTGGGTTCAATTTCCAGTACTGAATATAAAAATAAACATATTGTCAAAATATGCAGAATTGGGTCAGCAGTAGTTCAGATGGGGAGCATTAGGAACATGGGCTACTTATATTGCAAGTTGAACCCTTTCATAGTGAGGTTATGTAACAACTACCTTCTCAGGAAATTAACTGAATTATCTAGGATTCCTTCAAGATATTATTATTATTATTATTATTATTATTATTATTATTATTTGCTTCTGATGATGTCCCAAATAGCAAAATTAATTTAGACTAATTTGTAAAAATCTTTCTTCTAACTCAAATTGTTCTTCTCCAAAACACTGTTTTTTTTTTTCAATACACAAATGATGAAATCTACAAGCCTGTCTTCCCTAACACTAAAGACTATGATTTTATTGCAGAAAAACATTTGAAATGAAATGGATCCATTATGGAAAATGAGTCAAGAGATGCAAGATAATCTAAATGAGAAGAAATGCAAAACTCATTTCTTCATGGTAAATATAAAAATATTTTCTTTTTTTAAATGCAGACTAATATGATGCTATCAGCTCATTTGAGTTATCATTGGAGGATACCATTTTCCTCTCAGAAGAAACAGGGATTCTGGTAATATTACAAATTGACAGGTGAACACAAGCTAATGTGAAGAATACTACTAATATGTGAGGTGAGTGAGTCATGACTGGTATTCCTTGTCCAACTTTGGAGGTTTGGATAAATCTGCCCAGACACCAAGTATAAGAGAGTACTGAACTACTTAGTTTGAAAGAGAGGAGAAATATAGATTTTTAACTATGGCAAAGATGAGTTTTTTTTAATGTAAAATACAGTGTTATATAATTACTTAATAATCGTCAGAAGAATCAAAGGAATAAAAGAAAAGAAAGAAGATTCATATAAAAGAGGTAAAATAATTCAGATAAAATAATGCATTAAGAACCCCAAAGAGACATAATAAGGAAGTAGCCTGAGATTCTTCAGAGGTCTTGATTTAAACAGGAAAGAGGAAAGAAAAATGAGAAAGAAATTATCACAAAATTCCATTGAGGTAAAACGTAAAATGCTGCACCTGAATTGGCAACCACAACTGCTATCTCAACTCTCAAATAGAATAATCAGCAAACTGAGAAGAAAAGTGGTTCAGGCTCAGCAGATTTAGAGGCTCAGTACTGAATGGAGCTTCATACTTCAGACACTGCCCACCTGTGATGGATGATTAATTGGTGTATGTGTATATTTTCAAGAACTTAATACTCTATACAAATTCTTCTAAAATTTGCCTTTTTGACTATCTAAGTGTGTCATGGAGCATAGACACAGATATTTGTGTTAAAACTTTTCAAATTTTACTTTAAAATATTTTATATTTAAAGAAAAGCTAAAAATGTGATATACTGATTTAATATGTATTTGTATTTCTATGGCCACTTTTATTTTCCTCTAAAATATTCATACATTTTCATGAGACAGTTTCCAAGCATTGGAAGCTTACATTGGTAAGTTATCATGAACTAAAGTCAGACATATTCAATTTTTTTTTTAAATTACACCAGCTTGTACATGAATGTCCTATTTTCTATTCTAGGATCCAACCTAGAATGGAATATTGAATTTAGTCTGATGTCTCTTTTGGTTTCACTTGAAAGAGCTTCTTTTCTTACTTTTTATGACTTTCACAATTTTGAGAAATACTTGTCAGGCTTTTTGTGAAAGGACCCTCAATTTTGGTTTGTAGATGTTTTTCTCATAAATTGACTAGTGTTATAGGTTCACAGAAGAAGAACACAGAGGCAAAATTCTCTCCTCATTATATTATAAGTATAAGGTATCCACATATTCTGTGTATCAAATTAAGTTCATTGGTTATAAAAAATGCATCATTCTGACAGAGGATATGGATAATGATTGAGGCTATACAGTTGTGTATATAGAGAAGGAGCAGAGAATATGTGGAAATTTTTAAATTTCCTCTCAGTTTTCCTGTTAACAGAAAATTAAAAAAAAATAGTAACTGAGTCAGGACCTAATGCTTACAAATGCTTACACATTTGGTACTTAGCTTCTTCCTTGATACTTAGAAAATTAGGTAGCATGCTGTAAAGAATAGGGCAATCATCATCAGTATCCTCATCTTTGTTATAATAACTGAGCTCCCTCACTCACTTACCTGGTACTCCTCAGCAGCCCCATCTACTGAAGGAAGTTCCTGAGCCTGTGCTCCTGAGAGCTGGAGAAGAGCAAATACAGCAGGGGGTTTTCCTCTTCCCAGAAGATCTTCTTTGTCTCTTTGTGGATCACGCACATCTTCTTCAGAGCTCAGGAACTTCATGAGACTGGCTTTTCTGGAAGTAGACATCAAATTCTTCAGAAGAATATTGTTTTGACATATTTCTATTGTGATGTCTCTCTGCACACTCAACAATAGGCAGGAGTTTGGGATTGTTCCCAGGAAAGGCAGAGAAAGGGCCAACAAAAGCTGTGCCCATTGCCTATGGTGGCTGGGTCCATAAATTAGTTCAGGCAGATGGAGCAGGTGCATTCTTTCTTGAAGCCTTGTGAGATTTCTAAGTCCATTTTCTGAGGGAAGAATATCAATAGATTTTATTCATCTATCTTAGAAGAGAAAAATTCCTAAATAAAATTTTTCTCAAGTTCTTACTGCATAGCACATTTCTGCCTATGGCAAAATAGACTTCCTTTTATATATGACCAAATACAAAAATTAATAAATAAACAGATAACACAAATAAATTATGCATTTAAGAGAATATCACTCTCTACCAAGTCTAAACTATTACAAAGCAGCACTTCACACTGTGAAAATATGTAATTATTTTAATCTGTTCCAGAAAACAAGGCATCATTTATAAGTCCATTTAGCTAAAGATTTGGGTTCTCATTTCTACAGTGGTTGAATTTCTAGAAATATGAGGGAAGGAATATTCCTAAATATATTTTTAGGTTTACAAGTGCAAAATTACAAGTTATCTGGAAACTAATTTCTGAGTCCTTGTAAAATACAGAGGACCAACTAGGGGATACACAACTAACAAAATTAAATTAATTATCACTTTAATTCCAAACTATATCCAAGCAAAGAAAGAAGAAGAATGATTTTTTTACTAAGTAGAGAAACAGCATCATTTCATAGAGATAACCTAATTTGATGATCATTTAAAATATGAAATTTGACTTGATTTGGCTTGGGAAAGTAGCTACAGTTCCACTATAAATAGTGTACTTACCTAACCAGTGGGTCCATGGTTTCACCAGTGCTTGTTGCAGAAGGGAAAATGTGAAGTCAGCTGGAGGATCATGTGCTCAAATTGTAGAGGATGTAGATTAAAATGTCTCTTTGACAGGTGAGTTCCAAAATGTGCTCTAGAGAAGAATGAGCTTGTCTCCAGGAGTGCCCTTTTACTGAGTGCCTGAAGACCACATCCAGTTTTTCCTAGATTGCATTTCAAGATCCTTCCAATCAATGCTAGTGTAGGCTATTGGGTTAGTGTGGGTGATTGGATCAGTGTGGGTGGTTAAGTATGAGTTTGATTAGTTTTCAGATACAGAATATTGATGTATCACCTTATCTAATCTTCATAAATAAAGCCCTACAGGCTCACCAACAGTCACCGATTAAAAAAAAAAGTGAATCCTCAGTTTCAAATTGTATCTAATTTTTTTAGTTGTGTTCTTTTAATTTGGAGGGGGGGGCTTTTAAAAACATAGAAAGAGGATGTCATCAATATATGACTTTTAGTAAATATATTTGATCATTTATAAATATTTTGCCTAAGATTGATTTTAGTTTTATTCTGTCACTATAACAGGGATTTAGTTTAGAAATTTTATTTTACTCACAAGATGTGGGGGTGCATTCCTATATTCCTAGCTAGGGAAGCTGAGGCAGGTGGCTCAGCAGTTCAAACCCCAGCCTCAGCAATTAGTAAGGTCCTAAGCAAATCGGAAAGGACCTATCTCTAACTAAAATGTGAAAGGAGGCCTGGGATGTTGCTCAGTGGTTAAGTGCCCCTGGGTTCAATCCCTGGTACACACACACACACACACACACACACACACACAAAGGAAATAAAGAAAATGATTTTGTTTTTCTCATTTCAATCTAATGCTTTCCAGTAAGAGACCTATGGTTCTGCCTTGCAATGGCTTCTTAAGGAATGGCAGATTGTCAGCGTGAACTGCAAGACCAGATGAGGCCACATCCTCCAACCCATCCTGTTTGGAATGCAAAAGGTGCCACCACGAAGCCTCTACAGACTCTTTATACACTGGATGGACTTTCCTAGAACTTCCCTTGTACACAGATTAGTATCAAGAATGAATTTGTTCAGTTGTTACTAATTATGACCTTAGGATGTAAAATCAAGACTTTTAAAAATACCACATGGTATGAAAACACAAGCTTTGATTTTTAATACAAGAATCCTGGGCTTTAAGGGAGAGTGTTCAGGAGAAGTCACTGCCCTGAAATTTCCTGAGCTACAAAGGCATTAAGCTTCCCAAGAGGCCCTGGATTTTTCCCCAGATTTTCAAAGTGTTAGATGAGGAAAGCTCCTCATTTCTAGAGACCTCAAATGTTCACATTTGATAATTTTTTTTTTTCCCTAAAAGAGAAATCAAGGAGATACAAGCTCTAGGACACTGGCTTGGGCATCCATATTTTTCATCTGGAAGGTGCAGTGTGATCACAGTAATTTCTGACACCTTGGATAAAACAGTTATATAAAAGGTCTAGCTCAGGCAAAAATTTTGAGACAGCTGCTGTCCACAGGGGTTTATGTCAAAAGTCCCAGGTACTCAGGAGGCTGAGGCTATTTGGAATGATAAATAATTTAAGGCCAGACTGTGAAAATGAGCAAGATGATCTAAAAAAAAATGGTTGGGAGGGCTGGTTTCAGACAATGTTAATGCTGCTAAAAAGTTAGCCATGAACTTGAGTTTACCTGGGAACCAGCAAAGCATTCACTACTTCCTGTTGGAGTGTTTGGGAGTAGAATAGGGGAGAGAGAAAACCTGCCAAATACTCTGTGAGTCTGTGAAGTCAAGATAGTGAACCTTTGAGCTACTTACTGCTTCTATCTCTTATGCTGGTGGAGGCATGGTACAGGCAGGAGGTGGAAGCTACAAGCTAAAGACCCAGACATTCTGCACAGACAGCCAGGTTGGGACACTGTTAATCCTTTTGCATGTAGCCAACAGCATGAACCTTTAGAACACAATTCAATCTCTTATGTTTCTTCCTCATTATTTTTATTTTCAAAGGTTTATATCAATAGCTTAACTTTTAAAATTTGCCTTTTAATATCAAACAGAAAAATAAATAGAAGACTTTACCAAACTTGAAATAAATGAGTGATCTGTAGAAAAGTAATAAATCTGATCTGTTTACAAAAACATTGTATAAAATGTCATTTTTGTAGCTAGCATGGTGGTACACTCCTGTAAACTCAGCTACTAAGGAGACTGAGGCAGTAGAATCACATGTTTGTTTATAGGTTGGACAATTTAGCAAGGACCTGGCTGAAAATAAAAAAAAAAAAAAAATGAGTAGGGCTGGAGTTGTAGCTCAATGATAGAGGATCACTAAGTTCAATTCCCAATACCACACATATGCAAAAAGAAAATCACTCCGTTTCCCTTTCCATTCTGTATAAGTAACGCTAAAAGTTCAAACAAAAGATAACAAAGTCACAAATTGCAAGGACACCTTACCCAACTTTTGTAGAACTGTGCCAACTGATTTAACTGTAAAGAGTTCCAACACCTGTGCCACATCTCAATGCAGTACTGTTGTTTGCTTGGTGTCTGAATGGTGTTTCTTTTACTTTGTTCTTGTTTATTTTTACATGTTATAATTTTCTAATAAAGTCTAACAATTCTGTGATAATGTAAAATTTAAATTGACAGGGTTTCTCTCATACTAGACTTTACCTTTGTGTGTTGTGTCTGAATCAATCTGGTGGGAAGTTGAGTTGGTTTTGGAAATCATTACTGATGTCATTATTTCAGTGTTTCATGGGCTGCATATTCACCTAGCATTACTTTGTTTTTAGGGTTGGACTGGTTCACCAGTTTGTCTCAATATCTGTTTCACACTCTATTTCTCCCTATAAACTCTTTTCAGGCTCTCAGACAAAGTGCTTTTACATGTTACTCATCACTTGCTAGTCTCATTGGGCAATGGAAATATGAAGGATGTAGGAGCATTTTTTGTGATTCTGATGAAGCCAAGATCTTAAGCACATTCCATGACCCTGAGTCTCAGGAGGGACTTTATCAGTGATCATGTCCACCTTTACCTATAGGTCTAGACTCATCACATATTTGTGTCTACTTTAAAGTTTTTCTCTGATTTTTCTATATCTTTATTTCCACTTTCCAAAATTGTAATTCCCCAAAGGCAATAATATATTTTGCTCTTCCCTTTGTGGCTTAAAGTTTTGTTAAACAGGAGAGATAAATATTCTCCTGATGAAAAAAAGATCTTCCCCTCAATTGCAATTTGTCCTATATTTTATTCCCAGTTATTACTGACCTGTATAATTATTTTCTTATGAAGTTATTTACTATTTTAAGTTTGGAGTTTGGGATGCAGCTCAGTTGGTAGGGTGTTTACCTTGTATGCACAAGGCCCTGGGTTCAATCCCCAGCACCCTGCCAAAAAAAATTTAAGTTTTAAGGTTACTTCATGGAGTCTGCAATTTATTTCAGTAAGCCCCCATTGATATTGTGTGTGTGTGTTGTGTGTGTGTGCGTGTGTGTGTGTGTGTGGTAAAATTATCTAAAACATATTCTCTTAGTAAATATCCAACATATCTTTCCTTAGATATATACAGTGGAAAACTGAGTATTTTTTTCAGCTTATGCTTTTGAGATTCATTAACATTGGTGAAATGAGAGTTTGTTCATTTTCATTGCTTCATAGAATTGCTTTGCATGAGTTAATAACTATTTACTTATCCATTTTACTGTTGGTAAGTATCTTTGGCTCCAAATTTTAGGGCATTATTAGAAGTCATGAAAGGAGCAACATTGCATATAAATTTTACCTAACAAGTATATGTAGAAAGTTCTGATAATATATGTTTACCCATACTGGAATACCTAAGCCTTAGGAAATGCTGTCAGTAAGTAAGCCAAAATTTATTTTTTCAATTAATATTTTCTCTAGCCTTGAGTAAACTTCATTTATTCTACATTTTTGTCAACACATATTATTCATCTTTAAATTTGATTTATTCTTGTCAAGGTCTAGTGATTCAATTTATGGTTTGAATTTGCAATAATCTAATGTCTCATAAAGGTGAGTACTTTTTCATTTTTCACTGATTTCATATGTGTATTCTGTTTTATGATGTTACCATTCAAGAAAAGTTATCTATTTTTTTAGCAGATTTACTTTTCTTTATTTACCAAACTTTATGCATCTGTATTAGTCAGGGCTCTCTAGAGGAACAGAACCAACAGGGTACATATGATTATTGAAAGGGGATTATTACATTGGCTTACAGAATCAGAAGCTGTATAGTCTCACAATGGCTGTCTTCAGGCTGGAGTTCTGGAGAAACGAATAGCTGCTGAGTCTAAAGTACTGATGCTTCAGAACAAGAGGGATTAATGATGTAGCCCCAGTGGGATCAAAGACCTGGAAACAACCTGATAGTCACTGGCCAGAGTCCACTTTGGAAGAGTGAAGGAGGTGGAGTCTGATGCTCTCAGAATTTTGCAGCAGCAATCTAGAACTCCTCAAGAAAAATCAAGCTAGAGGGCACTGATGCCTCATTTTTCCAACTTTTATTCCATCCAGGGCCTCAACCTATGGCTGCCATAGGGTGAGTCTGTACTTCAGTTTGCTGTCCCATATGACAATCATTTCTAGAAACACTCTCATTGACATTCCCAGAGGCATTCTAACCTTAAGCATACTTTAATCCAAACTGACATTTCAGAACCACCAACATAGCATCTATGATGCATATATATTGTATCTTTGATACATACATATTGTTTTGAGGTGGAGGGGCACTGGGAATTGAACCCAGGGATGCTTTATCACTGAATCACACACCATGTCACTTCTATTTTTTGAGAAAGTATCCCACTAAGTTGCTTAGAGCCTTGGCAAACCTCTGACCCTACTACCATAGCCTTCCAAGTGGCTGGGATTACAGGTATCTATAATCATGCCTGGTTCTAGTTTTATTTTTTTGAGAGAAGATCTTGCTTTATTGCTTTGAACACCTGGAATCAAACCAACCACTTATTCAGGCTTCCAAGTAGCTACAGGCACAGCTTATAGTGAATAGCAATTTTCCAACTCCAGTTTTATATGTTTACTCTTGAGGAATAGTATTTCTAAGCAAAAAGTCATTAATTTTAATGCAGACCAATTAAATTTTTCCTCATTGATTATTGTTTTTATGTCTTGTCTAGGCAATTTCTCTATGAGACTACTATTTTCCCTTAAGTCAATCTGTAAAGGACTATGTATAGGTAGGGCTCAGGTTTCTTTTTGTCCACTTGTATAACCATTAGATTCAGCACTAGATTGATTGTCTTGTGGTTGCCAATGCAAAGGAGAATACAAATAATTGTAAATATTCACATGTATGATTATAATTTTAGAAAAGAAATCATCACATAGACAATTAAGCATGATTACTCAGAATTATGGACAGGATAAGTATATAGTAATACGGTTTTAATATGCTTTGTCCTCAGTAAAAACCAAGTTAAAGTGTAATTTCATAGAGCAGTGGTGTTTTGGGATGGGGCCTTTAAGTCATGAAAAATGATCAGTGCCTTTCTCCTGGGACTGAACCTAAATAAAAGAGTGAATTCTGGGCCCTTGGAGAGTTATTTTTAAGAAAATGCACTGTTATGAAGGATGCCACCCCTGTGCTCCAACATTCTGCACTGAAAGATTTCTCCTTCTGCTTCTCTGCTATGAGCAGATTTATCATGAAACTTACCTGAAACTGAGGCACCATGACCTAGAACTTACCTGTTTTCAGAACTGTGAGGTAAACAAATCTTTTCTTTATAATTTACTCAGTTGCAGGTTTTGTGTGAAAACAACAGAAAATGGACCAAGATCAGTAAATTAGTTAGGTAAAAAAAGAAGGGAGAAAATTATGTTCTTACAACCATTGAGTCGTTATGTTCATGCTTGTTTGGTTAGAGAAAAAGACATGTTCTCATAGGTTGAATTTGAACTTTATTAAATCATACTTTATCTATTCTTTCATTTGTGACAGTTCAGGAATAAAGTAAAACCAGAAAATATATTCTATTTCATGTACCATAGGCAATTATATTCCTCAAAAGAATAAATTTTAAAAAAACATAAATTTTAGGAATATATGGGCTTTTAATATTATCACCATAATTCATAACACATTAAATAGGTTTTCACAACATTAGAAGGAATGTAAAGTTAACAAAATACAACCTGTTTGTCATGTTTGATAAGACCCAAGGTAGAGGGCTTCCTTAGATATGGAATTTCCCATACATTGGGGCCTAGTCCTTATCTATGTATGGTCAGAAGTGACTATAGCAGAAAACAAGCTAAAGATAGGGAGAAAAGGAACAGGAACAAATCCTGTATATCAGCATATTTGAGCAACATTAATAAAGCTCACAGTTCTAACTTCATAATTCAGAAGTACTTTGATTTGGCCAATGGGCCTTGGTACATATTGAAGTACAATTGGTAAAGAGAGTGCAATAGAAACCTTCCTTAACACATCCAAGAAGTAAGAGCCCCTCCATCTCATCCATATTGTAATTTCTGTTCTTTTTCCAATAATCATTACAGACTCCAAAAGCCCAGTTCCAAAAGTCACCCAGTTTCAAGGGTATCCCACTTCTGCCTCCCAGTAATATCTGCCAATGGTAAAAGTCTGAGTACCCCAGGCAAGAAAGCATTCTGATGTTAGGTTGATCCAGGAGGCACCTTGTGGATCACATCCAACATTCATGCTTCTCAACTCTCTATACAGGAAGACGTGGCAGTTGGCTCTTTCAGGACACGGAGTAATAGCAACTGCAAGAAAAATATTGCAGACATGAATGTAAAAAAATAAGAAGTTAAAGTCTTAAAAAAGTCTTCCTGTGAAGAAATTATATTACTGAGAAATGTGAAATTGTAACAGCAACAATGATTTTGGTTGTAAAAATCTAATAAATTATGGGCATGAATAGTAAATCTACAGAACAAACAAATTCCTTGCCACAGACTCATAAATTTGTTGACAATGTGAAAATTCAAATATTGAGTCAAATATGAAACCGATATCTTTTAATTTTATTTTTCTTTCAAAATAGCTACAGAGAGGATGTCCTGAATTCTCTGGAGACATCAAAAATAAGTATCAGAAAAATATTCCTATTTCAAACAATGGTGTCATTATTTGGATGAGAAGTGAAGATTTTCTCTCTTGTAAGCTTGTCTAAAAAACTGGATAAAAATCTATTTATACATTTTAGAAAGTATCACTTTATGAAATTAATTCTTATTCACAGTTCCTGAATATTCAAATATATTGTACATGCTGTCAGAATCCACTTGAATCCTTTCTGTTATTCCTCAAATTTTGAAATTTTAGAAAGAATAATTTAAAATTTATTTATGCAAAACTTTTCACTATCCCTAAGTTTTCTGCGTGCTCTGTACTGCCCTCCATTTATGAGATTTAACATGTAGCTTTTTATATTGAGCAAACTGAAATCAATTTTATTTTTATTTTCCTTTCTTGGTGATAAAGTTGATTTCTTTTCTTAGATTTTCTCTAGCTACTCAAAATTTTATGCCATATAAATCATATATACCCATGGTAAAAACAACATAAAGTTCTATTCAACGATTTACCCCTCAAAGCTTCTCCTAACAATTCAAATTTAGCAGAGTAATGTGGCTTATGTCTGAAATCCCAGAAGACTGGGATAAGCAGATGAAAAGTTCAATGCCAGCTTGGGCAAATTAATGAGACTCTGTTACAAAAAATACTGGGGGCTGCATATCTGGCTAACTGGTAGGGTGCTTGCCTAATATGTGGGAGGCCCCAAGTTAAAATGCCAGGACCATTTTTTAAAAATAATGAACATACTGAACAACTGCATAAATTTGTTTGTGAAATTGAATAATGAAACTTAAATCTGAGTATAGCTCTGTTTATTGAAATTACCAATTTTTATATCACTTGTTTTATATATACCTCAGGACATATGAGCCTGGATTATATTTATGTAGTTTTTTTTTTTTCACTCTTTATACTGTAAATTTGACTATAGAGACATACTCAAGGATTTGCAGTCATATTATTTATTTATAAAAATAAATAAAATATTTAATAAAAGGGAAATACCACCCATGTGGTCCTAACAACAAATAATACATATGAGAATACTGCCAAAGCACTTATGCTTACCTTGAAAGCAATTGAGCCCGTGGATTAATCCAGTGATGGGCCCTGCACTGGGTTCTGGATTCACAGGCTGGGCTATATATAGCTGCATAGATTCAATTATGCAATAAGGAAGATGCAGTGAACATATGTACAGTCAGAAAACCATGACTTTTCTTGATAAGACACTTTATAAGAATTCTTGCAACACACAGATGTGGAAATACAGAAATCATCACTTTGTGAAATGAATTCTTATTCACAGTTCCTAAATATTTTAAAATATTGTAAATGCTGTTGAAATCCATTGTAATCCTTTCTGTTACTCGTCAAATTCTGTAAATATGCTTAGTTTTCTGTTCACTTGCATATATATAAGAGTAAAAATCTGGTGTCCATTTCCAGTCTGCACTGAAATCTCCCTATCTGCAGTCACAAGCTTCTCTAAAAGCTGGAGAGTTTTTTGCCTCCTTAACAGAGAGAGTGTCAGAAGAATCCTAGGCAGTGATATCTGCTTCCTTGAGCTGAGCTAGCCTGGAGGACCCACAGAGTTCTAATGCTTTGAGTTTATTTCAACTATCATTTAAAACTGTCAACTTATACATACAAAATTAACAAATCTCTAGAGGTTTCACACATTGGAGCACTCTATCTCTCCTGTTATCCTGTGTTCCCACTATTAGCTCTGTGAGGTGTTTGACTTCATCAGCCTTGTGAACACTTAGTATTTCTCCTTCATCTGCATAGGCTTTCCAGAACTGGAAAGAAAACCAGGAATGGAAGGATTTTGAAATGATTTCTCTTTTGCAACATTTTTATTGAAGCTACTCCTAAAATTACTGAGAATAAGAACTAGGAGAGATGTCAAATTAGGTGGGGGAAGAAAAAAGTAGATCAATGATAATAGTGACTGAGTATTCCAATGAATCATGCACTGTAGTAGTCCTGACTAGTACTGTAAAAACTGCAAAAGCATCTGCTGGAGGCAGGTAAACATTCGCCTGTACATTGTGTCTCCAATGACCTGCAAAAAGAAAAATAAAAATTCTGAATAATTTTCACAAGATCCCTCTACCATTAAGTACAGTGTGAGATTTTTGAATCAGCTCCAGAAGCTACTAGTTCCCAAGAAGTTCTGTCTTCCATCCTGGGGTGCATTTCCAACTTCTTTTCTACTCAAAAGAAAACAGTCCACTATAAAATCCTGGTAAAGTCTGGTTCTTCAATATTCTGTGTGAGTGGGAGGGGATGAGGCTGTGGAGTCTGGGTTCTGCTGCAACCATAAATAAATCCCAGCAATTGTCTAAAGGCCCTGTGTCTCAGGTGAGCAGACACAAAGCAGTAGCAATAAGGTCTATATTCCTGAATCTCCCATCTTGTTATGTCTGTGAATTAACCAGAATACCCATGTTCAGCTCACTACTTGGTGAATTTCTAAAAGTCCCAAATATGTTGTTGATTTTCAGAGGGGGCCTATACATTAATCATTCCATACATTTTTGGTACTTACAGATAACATAGGAGGGATCCTTGGTTTTTAGAAATCCTTGGAAGAAGTGACCTATTAGCAAAGTAACCACAGTTGTGGAGAAATATGTTTGTACACCCAAACTGGAAGCAACAGGGGAAGTGGATTTCAGTTGTGAAATGCAATAGCTACATATGCCTGTCCTACATCCCCACGTATCAGTAGTTACCTGGACTGACTCAACATCTGGTCTGTGGCATATTTCCTTCAGCTCCTCATATATTCCTCTTAAGATCTCTGTCATATGAATCATTCTGGTTTTACTCTCTTTGAGCTGTTCAAAAATGTCTTTCCTCTCTTTCTGCAGCCTCTCTGAATGATGCCATTCTTCCTCATAGTAAAATGGAGGCATCTTCCCATATTCAACTCTGATTGCTTCTCTTCTTAAATTTATGTAGTTCTGCAGTAAAATTAAATTCACCAAAATATGAACCTATCCCTCTAAATCCTGTTAAAACTCCTAATGCTAGGACTTACCTTCCCTATGTTTATACATGAATATACCACCATTGAAATTCCACATCATGTACTATCACAAGAATGGGATTCTAATCAGAATAAGTTATAATCTAAGTATGCATAATATGTCAAAGTATATTCTACTGTCATGTGTATTTTAAAAGGACAAACAAAAAATAAAATAAAGAAACTCCCAGATTCTTGTTTGTCTTATTAACAATTATACTTAAGCCTTCATCTTGTCAAACTTTCAGAATCCACAAACTTTTATTCCTTTCCTTTTTTACAAATATCCATGGCTCCTTTCTTTCTTTCTAATTAATTTTCTGAGGCTAGACTCAAACTTGTAATCTTTCTGCCTTAGCCTCCCAAGCAGCTGAGATTACAAGACTGCACTACCATGTCCTTTACTCTGCATCATGGTCCACAGTTTTAATCAACAGGTTACATTCACTTAATTCATGATAAAGAGTTTTCTAAAACAATCCACACAAAAAAATAAATTTGTTTTATCCTTTCCAACCCATATGTGAGGAAACATAACCCATTTCATACTTAAGGACTTTAGACTACAATGAATGGATTGAAATACATTCACTTTTCTTGAGTTTAAGCCAAGTCACTTAAACCTACGTACTGTAACCTCAGAGTACAATAGTCATCTCCAAGCACTTCACCCAGCTAACTGTAATACTGAAGTGTCATTTAGCACCTGACCTTATTATCTCTCTGAGACCATTTTCTTCAATTCTCTTCAAAAGTCATTCCAATATATGACATCAACTTCAACATGGCCTCAGTAACCTCCCTCCCAACATACCAAGTGCAATTATTTGTCATGTGCTTCTCTCCGTGTTGACATTCTATGGCTATGTTCCTCTTCAGGAATTAATCTCAAAGTAATTTTTAGTGAAAAATTTTGCCACCAACTATTTAAAATTTAAACCTAATCTGCAGTCTCTGCTCTTTTACTCATTTTCAACTTTCCTGCTTAATTAGTCTAAAAAAAAGTTATCATGCTCTAATATATCAAGAATTTTACTTATTTACATGATGGCCATTTTCCTTTCTGATTTGTATCCTAACCTTTCCAATAAGAGATTTTTGCAGCCTTGTTATCTGCCATAGTTTTATCTTATTATTTGTAATAGAGTTATCATGAAACAATTTTTAAATTAATTTTAATTTAAATTATAACACACTCAGGATAAACATCCACAAAGAAAATTAGTTATTTAAAAAGTATTCTCAAATTTGTAATCTTCTACTCAAAACACAAAGCTATGTCACTCATCATATTTCCCCTCCATACTTTATATTATGTTGTTAAATATTAATTGTTTGGGGTAATTTCAGACTGTTCTTATATTTGAACCGTTTATCCCTCTCTCTGAAATTTTCCACTTTCCATTTCCGATCACTTATTTTTCACACGCAGTCAGCTTAATCTGCTTTGGAAGCTGCATTTGAATTTTCAGTGACTACCAAATGCCACTTTTGCCTGCCATTTACATCATCCCAGCACATATGACATTTTGAAATGGCCCAGTTTTTTATAGCTGTTGTGTAAGTACTAAGTGTACCTTTACCTGTAGTGAAGCAGAGTGATTTTGATAATATCTGTGTCTCAACTAGAAACCCTAGATAAGGGCCATACTGCTCAAATAGAAACTGAGGAAATACTTTGACTATTGACTCCTCCCCTTTCTCGTTCAATCCTAGAGAACACTAGAGTTTCAGATCTATTTCCTACCTTAAACATTGCATATATGCCCCCCTAAGTTCATTTGAAGGCAGAAGTATAGCACTAACCTCCCATGAGTTCATAGTCAGGTGACTTTCACAATATTTTTCCCATAAACATTGCATTTTCTACAGCAGATTCTTCTGTACAAGAACCATAAATTAGAGGAGCAGCAAAAAGATAGTGTAACATTCAGACCTTCACATAGGAAAGAAATCAGCAATGAGAGATAAATTAACCTCATTGAAAATAATAGGGTCATTATGTTTTCTTTGTTACTTCCAGATGTTTGTCAAATATGGGAAGCCTGAGACTTGGAAGCCAGAAGAGATTCTGAATGGGAAACAAGAGTCATCCATTCCCCAAGAAAACAGACCCATGATGATTTCTTTGGTCTTATAAGCATGGATCTTCAGAGGAATCACTTGCCCTGTGCTCCTCAGCAGCACTTTGGATGGGCCATGTCTGTGAGTTTCATGCTCCTGGGATTTAGAGCACAGCAAACAGAGAAAGTTCTTGTCTTCTTCACAGAAAATCTTCTTCATCTCCTTATGAGCCTCACACATGTGTTACTCAGAGCTCAGAAATGGCCAAAGACTGTCTTTTTTCTGGCAAGGGCTGCCAGTTTCTTCACACGAACATTTGTTTTAAAGTCTCTTTTCTGTACCATCTGCTTGCATACAGAGAAGGTAACAAGATCTGGGAGATCATGCCAGCCAGGTAGACATGGGGCCTACAAAAGCTGTGCCCACAGGCTAAGGTGACTGGATCTATAAAGTACTTCATGCAGATAGGGCAGATGATTTCCTTCTGGAAGGCTTGCATGATTCTGGAATCCATATTTCTGAAGAAGAAGAAGA